>NC_069499.1:303113684-303258684 GCF_027579735.1 Bombina bombina | reverse complement strand
AACTTGTGGTAATCTCTGCTGTGAATCCTATTGTATTCCTTATACAATCAGTTTCTCTAGTTGTACAATAAAAACAAGCAATAGATACAATATGGATCACACGTCCCTTTGGGTTGTGCGGCTTAACAGAATTTTCTCCCTGGACTTGATCAAACGGAACAAATATGAAGAATCGCAGCGCTTCCGACCCTCTCCTTTGGTTTCCTGAACTTCAATGCAACTCTTGAGAAACCAATGGTAACAATAGTGAAGTACTGACAAGACACCACGTATACCTTTCTCAAGAGTAAGTTTGCAATATATTCATCTGATTTAGAATTGCAAACTTGCTCTTAAGAAAGGCAATTTCTACTGAAAAATGTAGAACTATCGATATACTGAGCTGAAAACAAGTTTTTATACATTTATTGTATTTTAAAAATTTTTATTAAACAAAACACAACTTGAGGAATTCAGACAGGCGTCCAACTTTATAATTAATAAAAATAAATCCTAAATATTAACCTCCCACATAGAGAAGAATTAGCATTCTGTCTTCCTAATCGATCTTGTTCGATGATGGAATAAACGCACTTGACAATACTACTCATCTTGTCAGTACGTTCTACTTAGTATACGTGGTGTCTTGTCAGTACTTCACTACTGTGACCTTTGTTTTTTCGAGAGTTGCATCAAAGTTCAGATAACCCGAGGAGAGGGTCGGAAATGGCGCCATTCTTCATATATATGCAGCCACCAATCAGCATTTCCTGAGCCGTCCTAGGTATTATTTTCAACAAAGCATACAGAGAACAAAACAAATTAGATAATAGAAGGGAATTGGAGAATTGTTTAAAATCACATGTTTTATCTAAATCATGAAAAAAAAAGTCTCTTATGGCTCTATAATATTGGGACAGTTGAGGTCCCAGTTCAGTTAATAAAAGAGGATACAACATATTTTAATTGTGCAGTAAAATAATGATTTCTTAGGCATGTTTCCATTCTATTCACTAGGTACCATAGCAAAGCATTTTTTGCTTCATTAATCTGTGCTACCTTTCATGACATCAGTGTAAATACTTCAACTGAATCTAATTGAATCAAAAAAACAAAATAAGTTGAAGTATAGGAGTAAGAGGAGAGGTTACAGGTTAGTTTAATGTCAGCCATAGAGGAATTGAACCAATACATTTAAAAATAATATTTTGGGCCGATTTGCTTCAGTTTGTTGATAATATTTAAAATAGTTTTTTTTCACAGCATTGAAAAATATATCAAGGGACATAAAGAAGTAGTAATACAATATTTGACTGTGTTAAACCATTTTATTACTGCACTATTGCTTGAACATAACTATAAGTTTAACTCCTGCAAAGGGCTTTTATAGGTTCTGAAAAATAATAGATATTATGACAATCCACCCCTATCTTACCATTGTGCAAAAGGGGGGACCCCTCATCTCTCTCTCTTGCCAGACTCAGATATTTACCCACTCTCACAGTGTGAAGCTTTGTTCCTCTCACTCCTCTCTGTCAACTTGGCCCAGTCAGTGCCATTGGCTGTGCTTCTCTCATTCAACCTCTCTCTTGTCCACTTGCTCTCATTATCTGTGCCACTCACTCTGCCCAAACCCCGTTAAACAAGTATTCAGGACCAGATTACAAGTGGTGCGCTAATGATATCGCGGGTGCGATAACCAATATCGCTGGGCCGCACTACCATCAGTGCATGACTTTGGTTAATACACTTTACTATGGAAATGTAATATCAGAGAAGTTGCTAGATGAAGATCACAGCCACGTTAATTTGCGCCGGTATTACAAGTTATATATATATAGTTTGTGGTTGAGCGAAAGCTGAAACTGCGCTAGAATATTTAGTGCAACTCCAGACCTTAAAATAAAGTATTGAACATATATATATATATATATATATATATATATATATATACACACTTTTTAATAAAAGATATCATATTATCGTTAATAAAACTGTTTTAAAAGGGTAAAAATGGATATGGTACTGTATATGTGTTTGACTGAATGTGTGACTTTCAGCTGTTTGCAATCAACATATCAAACAAAAGCAATTGAAATAGCTAAACACAACGAATGCTTCAAGTGGTTTCCCCAAATTCAACTGAAAATGCAACTTTTAATGAATTCTGCAGTTTCAAAATTATTCAACCCCCTGAATAGAATCTCTCACAACAGCACAACTATGCAAAACAGGTGTTGTTTCAAGCACACCTGATGGAACTAATCAAGGGTTTCATTAGTTGTACCAGCTTGAGCTAGAACATATGAAATAGGCTGAACTGGCTAGCGGTTTGTTGAGTGTCACGTTTGAGTGCATGTTAAAAATAAGGCTGATTCAAAAAATGGTCAAAAAAGTTAAGAGAAGAGATCATTACCCTTAACAAACAAGGAACAGGATACAAAAAGATAGTGAAGGCACTGAATGTTCCTAGAGACTCTGTTAGAAGCATAATTCGCAAGTTCAAACTTAAAGTAACAGTGGTTACACTACCTGGACAGGGCAGAAAAAGGAAGCTATCAATGGCTGCAACCAGAGGAGGCAGGCTGAGAAAATCCCTTGAGTGACTGCAAAAGGCCTGTAGCAAGACTTTGTGGCAACAGGCACTAAGGTTTTTTGTGCACAGTAAGGTGCATACTAAATGTATAAGATCTCCATGCCAGAACTCCAAGACGTGCACCCCTACTGACCCAAAAGCACAAGAAAAGTTGGCTCCAATATGCTCAAAATCATATAAATAAGCCACAGAAGTTTTGAGATTCTGTTCTGTGGAGCACTGAAACAAAACTGGATCTTTTTTGGCCCGATAGATCAGCGGTATGTCTGGAGGAAGAAGAATAAAGCATAAGCTGAAATGAACACTTTGCCTACAGTTAAGCATGGTGGTGTCTTGGTGATGCTCTGAGGCTGCTTTGCATCCTCTGGCACTGGAAACCTGCAGCATATGTAAGGCAAGATGGATTCATTGAAGTATCAGGATATCCTAGGAGAAAATGTCTTGCCATCAGTAAGGAAATTGTAGCTTGGGCATCATTGGACCTTCCAACAGGATAATTATTCCAAGCATACCTCAAATTCCACCAAGGCTTGGTTAAAAAAGAAGTCCTGGAAGATACTACAGTGGCCATCACAGTCACCTGACTTGATGCCCATAGAACATCTCTGGTGGTTGCAGCACACAAACCCAAGAATATTACTGAACTTGAGGCCATTGCTCATGAGGAATGGGCTAAGAATAGATTCCTCATGAACGCTGCTAGAAACTGGTGTTTGGCTATGCATCTCATTTTCAGCAGGTCATAACAGCAAAAGGGTGCGCTACTAAGTACTAAAGATGCTTGCCATGAAAGAGTTGAATAATTGTGAGATTGCAGAATTCATTAAAAGTTTCCTTTTCAGTTGAATTTGGGGAAAAAACTTTGATTACAGATATAGTGTGTATATATATATATATATATATATATATATATATATATATACCAGCTGTTGCCTGTGGCTTCACTCACATGGATTTTGTGATTTGTAAAAAATAGCGAGAAACGTGACTACTCACAATGATGTGTGCCCTCACGTGTGTGCCCATTTGGGTTGTGCACTCGCTGACATGAACTTTGTGAGTTTTCATTAATTCTCTGTGTTTCTTGTACATGGGCACCAATCAGCTAAGTTGTGGGCGAGGCATCCATCCGGCACATCAAAAATATGTTGTTATTATTATTCTGTTTACAATAACTTTAATATTAAATTGTAATTGTAAATTATGACTCAACTGTCAGATGTGAAAAAAAAAGAGTATTCATTTTTATCCATATCTTGAAAACTACTGAAGTTAAGAGCAAGAAATTTGGCATGTAAACTTACTTTATAATGAAGATTTTAAATGAAATTATTTTTACTTTTCTAACATCTTCAGTTTTTGAGATATAGGTATTCTCATAAATAACCCCCTTAAGTGGATTTTCAGGAAATGGCAAAAGTAAACATGTTTCTTTATTTTTAAAGAAGAATGTAAATACCAATTTTCACGTCTGTAAAATCTTTGGTTTTTGAGATATAGGTATCCTCTTAAATCACCCGCCTTTTCACCCCCCTCAAGTGGATTTTTGGGAAATGGTAAAACATGTGTTTCTTTATTTTAAAGGGAGAATGTAAATGCAAATTTTCACATCTGTAACCTCTCATCCCCCCCCCGTTTTCGCCCCCCTTTAAGTGGATTTTCAGACAATGTTAAAACGTGTTTCTTTATTCTTAAAGGATAATCTAAATACCAATTTGGGAATATTAAATGAGAGGGAGGTAGAATTTCTGGACCCTGTGTTTCCTAGGGTCCCGGTGTTCTACTTCCTTCCCAAAATACATAAGAACCTCAACCAACCACCAGGCAGACCGATTATTTCGGGCATAGAGGCATTGTCCTCGAATCTATCACAATATGTACACACTTTCCTACAGAAATTTGTGAGGAACTTGGACTCATATCTCAGGGATTCCACCCAAGTTTTAAATATTCTAGAAAACATGAATTGGGAGGATGACCTAATTCTAGTCACTGGGGACATAACCTCATTATACACAGTAATAGACCATGATAAAGGACTTTTCCTTCCCTTCTCTTTGTCTCTGGTGTCTCTTTCTACCCAATTTAGTCTGTAAAGAATTTTGACCATTGCTCCCAGATTTTCGTAAACAAGACCATGTTGCCTATCTTGTAAAAGACATAGGCCTCCATTTTTTTCATATATTTCAATTGATCTATTACTCTCTGGATAGTGGGAGGAGCTGTCTGCTTCCACTCCCTAGCTATCGTCAACTTGGCCGCTGTGAGAAAATATATAAGAAAAACTTTCCTTGGCAAAGACATTCTAGGAAAAGATAAGTGTAGTATGCCACACTCTTGTGACATCGGGAGGTTATAGTTGAGATCTCTCAGAAAGTCAAAACATTCTCTGCAAAAAGGCCTAAGCCTAGGGCATTCCCACCACACATGTATCCAAGAACCTATCTGTCCGCACCCTCTCCAGCACAGAGAAGACACCTCCCTATAAATGTGATGTAGGCACTTGGGGACTAAATGCCATCTGTTAACCACTTTGTAATGTGTCTCCCACAATTTGGCACAGTGAAGATATTTTTCAGCTGTCTCTATTTCTCTATACCACGTCTTGACATCTTGACATTAACTGTCATATGTAACTCTCTTTCCCATTTTAGTTGGACACTGCTTTTCCTTAGTGGTTGGTCAGTAGTCAGAAGGGAGTATGTAAGGGACATAAGTCCCCTCGGTTTCTTATCTTTCTGCCAGCAAATTTCCCACGTAGTTCTATCTCTAATTTGGCCTTTCAACAATCCCCAATTGTGGGCAAAGCTGAAGAATCTGAGTATTTCGAAGTGATATCTCCCTGGGATTCTGTATTTACATATAAAGTCCTGAGGAGAGACCCAGTCATTAGTGTCATAGAGATCACTCACTAGCAAGATTCCTAGGTACGACCACAGTCCCAGATGGGATTCTTGTAGACCCAGACTACTCCCACAACAAAGTGTATGGGGGATGGGTGTGGGGCAATATTCAGTCTATGTCGGTGTGTGTCCCAATATTTAGAGCGTCCATCATTACAGGATGATCAATCCCTATCCCACCTCTATAATACAGGGGCACCCAGATAAGGTCAGTTAATTTCATATGATTTTGTATTAGGTCTCTCTCCACATCCTGCCATCTGAGAGATGTGTCAACAACACTCCAGCCCATGATATGTGATAGTCTTGAAGCGTCATGATAAGCTAAAATGTTTGCTACTGCTAAACCTCTCTGCCTAATTGATTTCTGCAAGACATGACTGACTACCCGGGGTCTCTTACCCCGCCATATATATGAGGAAATCAGCCCTTGTAGTTTATTAATAATACTTCTAGGGATTTGTATGGGAATGCAGTGAAAAATTTACGTAATTTTAGGAAGAAGCAAGATTTTTATCGCTGCTATCCTCCCTGTCCATGAGATTTCAGAGAACACCCACATCTCCAGCAGTTTCCTGAATTCATGAAGTCTGTCTGTAAAATTCCTCTCTATAATTGTGTGTATGTCTGGGCCCAAAAAAATTCCCAAATGCTTAATGCTATCTTCCTTCCAACTGAAATCATATTCCCTCTTAAGAGACTCCACTGTTGGTCCTGACATACCCACAGGCAGGGCCTCAGTTTTGGTTAAATTCAACTTATAGAAGCTGATCTCACCAAACCTTTTGATGAGATCCATTAGTGCTGGTAAGGAAGTCTGAGGTGACAATAACAACAAGGTTACATCATCCGCAAATAACGCTATTTTATGCTCTGACCTTCCCAGATCTATTCCCTTGATTTTATCCTCCCTCTGAATAACTTGGTCTAAGGGCTCTATCACCATGGCAAAGAGCAGGGGTGACAAAGGGCACCCCTGTCTTGTTCCATTAGCAATGATGAATTTATCAGACTGAAATCCTACCCTTCTTACAGAGGCCGTGGAGCATGAGTATAATGCGCCAACTGCAGATATGAATACTTCTGGCAACCGAAATGTCCTCAGCACCTCCCATAAATATTCCCACCTCACCCTGTCAAATGCTTTTTCCGCGTCTAAAGACAGGGCAAGAAGGAATATTGTTCTACTTTTCGCTTCAGTCTTAGGGGGGTAGTTATCAAGCCGTCTACTTTTCTGGCTTTGCCGGCCCAATACGCCCGCCTAAGCTCGCCTACCTTCGCCGCCGCGGACCTGAAAAAATACGCCTAAGTTATCAAATAAAGCTGTCAAAAAGCAGCGGGGCGATGAGCAGCGGACTGTGACAGTTATCACTCATCCGATCTCGCTGCTCTTCGGCTTTTTCCCAGCTTTATTGCTAGCCTGTCACTAAGCACTCACACTAAACTACACTGTTCTATCCCTATACCGGCGCCTCCCGCAACTCAATAAAGTTACTAACCCCTAAACCGCCGCTCCTAGACCCTGCCGCAACTCTTATAAATGTATTAACCCCTAAACCGCCGCTCCCGGACACCGCTGCCACCTACAGTATACCTAGTAACCCCTATCCTGCCCCCCCTACACCGTCGCCCTCTATTATAAAGTTATTAACCCCTATCCTGCTGATCCCGCACCTCTCCGCAACTAAATAAATAGTTTAACCCCTAAACCGCCGCTCCCTGAACCAGCCGCAACCTATATTAAACCTATTAACCCCTATCCTGCCCCCCCTACACCGTCGTCACCTATAATAAATTTATTAACCCCTAATCTGCCTCCCCTACACCGTCGCCCCCTATAATAAATTTATTAACCCCTATCCTGCCCCCCACTACGCCGCCGCCACTGTAATAAAATTATTAACCCCTAAACCTAAGTCTAACCCTAACCCTAACGCCCCCCTAACTTAAATATTAATTAAATAAATCTAAATAAATTAACTCTTATTGACTAAATGAATCCTATTTAAAACTAAATACTTACCTTTAAAATAAACCCTAATATAGCTACAATATAAATAATAATTATATTCTAGCTATTTTAGGATTTATTTTTATTTTACAGGTACCTTTCAATTTATTTTAACTAGGTACAATAGCTATTAAATAGAAACTGAAATTTACCTGTAAAATAAATCCTAACCTAAGTTACAATTACACCTAACACTACACTATACTTTAATAAATTATTCCTATTTAAAAATAAATACTTACCTGTAAAATAAACCCTAAGATAGCTACAATATAATTAATAATTATATTGTAGCTATCTTAGGATTTATATTTATTTTACATGTAACTTTGTATTTATTTTAGCTAGTTAGAATAGTTATTAAATAGTTATTAACTATTTAATAACTACCTAGCTAAAAGAAATACAAAATTACCTGTAAAATAAATCCTAACCTAAGTTACAATTAAACCTAATACTACACTATCATTAAATTAATTAAATAAACTACCTACAAATAACTACAATTAAATACAATTACATAAACTAACTAAAGTACAAAAAATAAAAAAAGCTAAGTTACAAAAAATAAAAAAATAAGTTACAAACATGTTACAAATATTACAACAATTTTAAGCTACTTACACCTAATCTAAGCCCCCTGATAAAATAACAAACCCCCCAAAATAAAAAAATGCCCTACCCTATTCTAAATTAAATAAAGTTCAAAGCTCTTTTACCTTACCAGCCCTTAAAAGGGCCATTTGTGGGGGCATGCCCCAAAGAAAACAGCTCTTTTGCCTGTAAAAGAAAAATACAACCCCCCCCCAACATTAAAACCCACCACCCACATACCCCTAATCTAACCCAAACCCCCCTTACAAAAACCTAACACTAATCCCCTGAAGATCATCCTACCTTGTCTTCACTCAGCCGAGCAGCAATGGAACCGAAGTGGACATCCGGAGCGGAAGAAGTTAATCCTCCAAGCGGCGCTGAAGAAATCTTCCATCCGATGAAGTCATCATCCAGGCGGCGCTGAAGAAAAGTCTTCGATCCGGCCGATGTCATCTTCAAAGAGGCGCTGAAGAGGTCTTCTATCCGGGCGATGTCATCTTCCAAGTCGAATCTTCCTCCCGCCGATGCGGAACCTCCTTCTTCACCGACGGACTACGACGAATGAAGGCTCCTTTAAGGGACGTCATCCAAGATGGCGTCCCCTCAATTCCGATTGGCTGATAGAATCCTATCAGCCAATCGGAATTAAGGTAGGAATATTCTGATTGGCTGATGGAGTCAGCCAATCAGAATCAAGTTCAATCCGATTGGCTGATCCGATCAGCCAATCAGATTGAGCTCGCATTCTATTGGCTGATCGGAACAGCCAATAGAATGCGAGCTCAATCTGATTGGCTGATTCCATCAGCCAATCAGATTTTTCCTACCTTAATTCCGATTGGCTGATAGAATCCTATCAGCCAATCGGAATTGAGGGGACGCCATCTTGGATGACGTCCCTTAAAGGAGCCTTCATTCGTCGTAGTCCGTCGGTGAAGAAGGAGGTTCCGCGTCAGCGGGAGGAAGATTCAAGACCCGGCTTGGAAGATGACATCACCCGGATAGAAGACCTCTTCAGCGCCTCTTTGAAGATGACATCGGCCGGATCGAAGACTTTTCTTCAGCGCCGCCTGGATGATGACTTCATCGGATGGAAGATTTCTTCAGCGCCGCTTGGAGGATTAACTTCTTCCGCTCCTGATGTCCACTTTGGTTCCATCGCTGCTCGGCTGAGTGAAGACAAGGCAGGATGATCTTCAGGGGATTAGTGTTAGGTTTTTGTAAGGGGGGTTTGGGTTAGATTAGGGGTATGTGGGTGGTGGGTTTTAATGTTGGGGGGGGTTGTATTTTTCTTTTACAGGCAAAAGAGCTGTTTTCTTTGGGGCATGCCCCCACAAATGGCCCTTTTAAGGGCTGGTAAGGTAAAAGAGCTTTGAACTTTATTTAATTTAGAATAGGGTAGGGCATTTTTTTATTTTGGGGGGGTTTGTTATTTTATTAGGGGGCTTAGATTAGGTGTAAGTAGCTTAAAATTGTTGTAATATTTTTAACATGTTTGTAACTTATTTGTTTTATTTTTTGTAACTTAGGCCTAGATTTGGAGTTTGGCGGTAGATGGGCTGTTAACGCTCCGCGGGCTTTTTTCTGGCCGCACCATAAATTTAACTCTGGTATCGAGAGTTCAAACAAATGCTGCGTTAGGCTCCAAAAAAGGAGCGTAGAGCATTTTTACCGCAAATGCAACTCTCGATACCAGAGTTGCTTACGGACGCGGCCAGCCTCAAAAACGTGCTCGTGCACGATATCCCCATAGGAAACAATGGGGCTGTTTGAGCTGAAAAAAAACCTAACACCTGCAAAAAAGCAGCGTTCAGCTCCTAACGCAGCCCCATTGTTTCCTATGGGGAAACACTTCCTACGTCTGCACCTAACACTCTAACATGTACCCCGAGTCTAAACACCCCTACCCTTACACTTATTAACCCCTAATCTGCCGCTCCCGCTATCGCTGACCCCTGCATATTTTTTTAACCCCTAATCTGCCGCTCCGTAAACCGCCGCAACCTACGTTATCCCTATGTACCCCTAATCTTCTGCCCTAACATCGCCGACCCCTATATTATATTTATTAACCCCTAATCTGCCCCCCACAACGTCGCCGACACCTGCCTACACTTATTAACCCCTAATCTGCCGAGCGGACCTGAGCGCTACTATAATAAAGTTATTAACCCCTAATCCGCCTCACTAACCCTATCATAAATAGTATTAACCCCTAATCTGCCCTCCCTAACATCGCCGACACCTAACTTCAATTATTAACCCCTAATCTGCCGACCGGAGCTCACCGCTACTATAATAAATGGATTAACCCCTAAAGCTAAGTCTAACCCTAACCCTAACACCCCCCTAAGTTAAATATAATTTAAATCTAACGAAATAAATTAACTCTTATTAAATAAATTATTCCTATTTAAAGCTAAATACTTACCTGTAAAATAAATCCTAATATAGCTACAATATAAATTATAATTATATTATAGCTATTTTAGGATTTATATTTATTTTACAGGCAACTTGTTAATTATTTTAACCAGGTACAATAGCTATTTAATAGTTACCTAGTTAAAATAATAACAAATTTACCTGTAAAATAAATCCTAACCTAAGATATAATTAAACCTAACACTACCCTATCAATAAATTAAATAAACTACCTACAATTACCTACAATTAACCTAACACTACACTATCAATAAATTAATTAAACACAATTCCTACAAATAAATACAATTAAATAAACTAGCTAAAGTACAAAAAATAAAAAAGAACTAAGTTACAAAAAATAAAAAAATATTTACAAACATAAGAAAAATATTACAACAATTTTAAACTAATTACACCTACTCTAAGCCCCCTAATAAAATAACAAAGCCCCCCAAAATAAAAAACTCCCTACCCTATTCTAAATTAAAAAAGGTAAAAGCTCTTTTACCTTACCAGCCCTGAACAGGGCCCTTTGCGGGGCATGCCCCAAGAAGTTCAGCTCTTTTGCCTGTAAAAAAAAACATACAATACCCCCCCCCCCAACATTACAACCCACCACCCACATACCCCTAATCTAACCCAAACCCCCCTTAAATAAACCTAACACTAAGCCCCTGAAGATCTTCCTACCTTGTCTTCACCATCCAGGTTCACCGATCCGTCCTGAAGAGCTCCTCCGATGTCCTGATCCAAGCCCAAGCGGGGGGCTGAAGAGGTCCATGATCCGGTCAAAGTCTTCATCCAAGCGGGGCAGAAGAGGATCTTCCATCCGATTGAAGTCTTCATCCAGGCGGCATCTTCTATGGTCTTCTATCCGGAGCGAAGCGGCAGGATCCTGAAGACCTCCAGCGCGGAACATCCATCCGGCCCGACGACTGAACGACGAATGACTGTTCCTTTAAGGGACGTCATCCAAGATGGCGTCCCTCGAATTCCGATTGGCTGATAGGATTCTATCAGCCAATCGGAATTAAGGTAGGAATTTTCTGATTGGCTGATGGAATCAGCCAATCAGAATCAAGTTCAATCCGATTGGCTGATCGGATCAGCCAATCAGATTGAGCTCACATTCTATTGGCTGATCGGAACAGCCAATAGAATGCAAGCTCAATCTGATTGTACCAAGTGTATGGTAGATTGCAGTCTGTGAACTTCATTACCTCAATCTGATTGTACCAAGTACTCATGAAACAAGGATTCTCAAGAAGCAAAGCAGATCCATGTCTATATTCAAGGCATCAAGAAAACAAATGGATATACATCCTAATTTATGTTGATGACATCATAACTTGTTTTGAACAAGAAGGGGACTGTGACCAAATAGTTCATATATTGAAACAGAACTTTGAGATTAAAGAACTAGGGAACATCACTTATTATTTAGGAATCCAAATAGAAAGGGAAGAGGATGGAAGCTATCTTCTTAACCAAAGTCAGAAAATTACAGAAATATTAGAGCAATTTCACATGCAAGATGCAAAAGAGGTGAAAACACCTATGGAACCAGATTACCTGAAAAACAACGGAATAGAAAACTTGTTACCCAATAACGACAATTTCCGCAGGGCAATTGGAAAATTGCTATACATTGCCACCATGACAAGACCAGACATTGCCGCAGCAATAGGTATACTCTGTAGAAAAGTTGCGACACCATATCAACGCGACTGGAATGCAGTAAAGAGGGTGATACAGTACCTAAAAGGAACAATTCGGATGAAGCTGCGACTGCCAGCAACATCAAACCCAAAACTAATTGGATATGTTGATGCTGATTGGGCCGGAGATACCACTGACCGCAAATCTACAAGTGGTTACATCTTCCAGTATGGAGAAGGAACAATAAGTTGGTCCAGTCGAAAACAAGCGACTGTTGCACTCTCTTCAACGGAAGCAGAATATATAGCAGCAGCACATGCATGTCAAGAAGCAATTTGGATTTGTCAACTTTTTCAAGACATGGGACTGGATGTGTCTAAACCCATACCAATTCTTGAAGACAACCAAGGGTGTATAAAGTTGACACAATCAGAAAGAGTGAATCCTCGAACCAAGCACATTGATGTAAAATATCATTTACTCAGGGACATGCAAGAACAAGGTATTATTGACATTCAATACTGCCCATCGGAAGAGATGACTGCAGACGCACTCACAAAGCCGTTGCCAAAGGAACGGCATTGTTTTCTTCAAAAGAAACTGAATGTTGTGTAATTATGTACATGCCGTTGAGAAGGGGTGTTGGGAAATACAACAGCATGTACTATACCACATGTATGAACAACATTGATGCTGTAGATGGCGCTGTTCAGTTTAGATTGCTGATTGTTTATATCTGTGATCTTGTTCATTCTTTTATACAGGAAGGAAGTTGTTTTTTAATCTCTATTGTGTTTTTCCTCCTCTGTGTGTGCTGACTATAGTTTTACAAGTCCTTTGGTATGTTCCAAATATTGCTGATGCATCTGTACAAGTAAAGCCTAATGCAGTTTTCTTTAAAAGCTTCCAGTATCTTTTTGATACATACACCAACAAAGGGTACCTATTTTTCCGGGTTCTTTTGTTTAATTCCCGATAGTCTATAATCGGCCTTAAAGTATTGTCCTTGTTGCGGACAAAAAATATCCCTGCTCTGGTCGGGGAAGTGGAGGGTCTAATTAACCCTTTCTCAAGATTTTCATCTAGATAATCCTTATATATATGTGTATATGTGTCCGAAAGGGATTGAGGAATTTGGGAGTAACTATCGGACAATCATAGGACCGGTGAGGTGGCAGAGTCCGTGCTTCTGCCTTATCGAATACGTCTGCAAAATCTTGATAACATTGTGGAATCTTGGTTTCGGTTATTTGCATAATGTTATGTTTATTTCTTGGTATACAAGATTTGGTGCAGTGTTCAGAGTTGAATTGGAGAATGTTTTCTTTCCAGAATATCGTAGGCTGATGAATTTTCAACCATGGTAATCCTAATATTATAGGGAACAAGGGAGTTGAGATCACCTCGAAGGTACATGTCTCTACATGTGTGGAGGTAATAGAAAGCTTAAGACGTATAGTGTTGTGGGTTATAGGACCTGACTTAATTAACGAGCCATCAACAACAGTTAGTGCTAGTGAAACATCTTTCTTTAATAAAGGAATATCATTACAGTGCACAAAATTATAATCAATAAAATTTCCTGTGGCTCCTGAGTCAATCACCACCTGAGTTGAGGTAAGTTGTTGATCCCACTGCAATGAAACAGAGAGGGAAAAATGTGAGGTAGAGCGAATATTTGGGTATATGGATTGAAGGTGTGTTGTACTCTTACCCTTCTTTTGTTTGAGGAGGCTGGGGCATTCCTTTACTCCGTGTTCCTTTGCTGCGCAATACAGACACAAGTTGTGGAGTCTGCGTCTGGCCTTCTCCTCCGGTTTCAATGGCCCTCTGACAAAAGCTACCTCCATCGGTTCCTCTGATGACTTGCTTTGAGTACTAGGTGTGTGAGTATAAATCCTTTTTCCAAATAAATCTGAAGACCCCCTCTCAGATCTTTTCTCACGGAGGCGATGGTCGATGGATATACAGAGAAGTATGAGATTCTCCAAATCAGTCGGCAGTACTGTTCGTGCCAACTCATCCTTCAAGGAATCAGACAATCCAGTTCGGAACTGGTTCCTAAGTGCTGCCGAATTTCATTGGGTGTCTGGTGCAAATCTTTTAAAATCTGTTACATATTCCTCCACGGGTCTTTTACCCTGGCGGAGGGTACGGATAGATGCTTCGGCTGTAGTTTGTTTGTCTCTATCTTCATAGAGAATGGACATTGCATTAAAGAAATCTTCCAAGGAGTTTAATAGGGATCATTACTTTCGTAAAAAAGGTATTAGCCCACTTCCTAGGCTCTCCAGATAGGTATGATATTACGGTTAATACCTTAATCTTCTCTGTGGGATAGGTCTTGGGCTTCAGAGAAAAGAATAAAGTACACGCATTCTTGAATTCTCTGAAGGGTGCCCTTACGCCTGTGAATTTTTCAGGGGGGCATACTTGAGGTTCAGGGCCACACTCATTAGTGGGGTTCTTAGGTGGGAGGTGGTCACTAATGTATTTTCTTAACTGTTCATGTTCGGACTGTATCTCTCTGAGACCTTGTATCATTAGGTCCATATTCTGGGAGAGTGTTCCTACACAGTTGTTTAGATCAGAGAGATCCATGACTAATTGGTTACAGGCTGTTTCTATTTTTATGGCTAGGTAATATGTGAGGATCGTACCTTTCTCAGATGAATGAATACAAAGGTAACATCTAAGCCTAGTACCAATTAGAGCTTGCACGTACCACACAGTCTCACACCTGACCTGAATTCTCTGTATGTTATTATCAGAATTCGCTTATGCTCATAGACTGTGGGATGACGATATAGTCATATTACTCTTGATGACAAACAAGCTAGAGGTGTATACAAAATGATATATAACACACTAGGGGTATTAGTTATATGTACAATAGAGGTACACTTGTGAAGTGCAACAGTTAATCAAAGCAGGTTACTGCAATTAATATATGTACAATAAAGGTTCACTTGTGAAGAGCATCAGTTCATCAAGGTAGGTTACTGCAGTTATTATATGTACAATAAAGGTTCACTTGTAATGTGCAACAGTTCATCAAGGTAGGTCACTGCAGTTAATATATGTACAATAAAGGTTCACTTATGAAGTGCAACAGTTCATCAAGGTAAGTCACAGCATTTGGTGTGCATACACAGAGGAGTTATATGTTAATTGCATCAGCAGAGAATATATATATAATCTTGAGTAAGTTCACAAGAGGCAACAGGTGATAAACAGTTAAGTTGCAAGAAGGTTGTTAGGATGATTAATGCTGAGAGAACAGACAGGCAGGGTTGTTAATAGCGGCACTTAAGCAAACATGCTGCAGTAGTTTAAGTCTGATATGCTGGTGGTTTCAGATTACAGGCATGAGAGGCACATACATCTGGTAACAAACTTACAGCATCAAAGAGGCAGTATATCATAAACTCTTGCAGTGCTACGTTACCCAAAACTACCAGGAGCTGATTTAGTGAGAGGGTCCGGAGCTGCAGTTCACAGACTGCTGGGATGACGTCAGTGAAGTTACACAGGAGAGCAGTCAAGCAGTGAGACAGACACAGCGGCAGTCAGATCAGTGTGAGAGATGAGCCTTCCTTGGAGAGTGAAGATCGAGGACTTGCAGGGGTCTCCAGAGGGTACAACAGGAGAGAAGCAAGTAAGTTAGAAGCTAACGTTGTAGCCGTATACAAGCAGGGCTAGAAACGGAAGTGAGATTCCCACAAGACTTCATTACCTAGCAACATGTGTAGATAGGAGGAGCCTTATATAGGGCTGATATGGGAATCCTTAAAGAGACAGGTTAGGTGCCTGACACCATGGTTCAGGCTCGTAAACCTGTAACTAAAAAATTTTTTCCATAAGATATGGCGTACATATCTCTATTGGTGCGAATCCAAGGCTTACTCATGGAGTAGTGTTAGGATTTCTAGAATTTTGTATTTTCTCCAAGAGGGTTTGGAGAAGGATTTATCGTCAAGTTCCCTAAAGGGTCAAATCTCTGCTTTGTCTATTTTGTTTCACAAACGTCTGGCAGCTGTCCCAGATGTACAATAGATTTGTCAGGCCTTAGTCAGGATCAGGCCTGCGTTCAAACCAGTTACTCCTCCATGGAGTCTGCATTTAGTTTTCAAAAATTTTCAAAGGGCTACGTTTGAGCCTATGCATTCTTTAGATATAAAATTGTTATCTTGGAATGTTCTATTTCTTGTTGTTATTTCTTCTGCTCAGAGAAGTGCCAGAGCTCTCGGCATTACAGTGTGAGTCTCCTTATCTTATTTTCATTTAGATAAGGTAGTTTTACGTACTACACTGGGATTTCTCCCTAAGGTTTTTTTCTGAGCGGCACATTATTCAGGAGATTGTTGTTCCTTCTTTGTGTCCCAATCCTTCTTTTCAGTAGGAAAGGCTTCTGCACAATTTGGACGTGGTCTGTGAGTTAAAGTTTTACTTGCAGGCGACTAAGGACTTTCGTCAGTCTTCTTATTTGTTTGTGGTTTTCTCAGGGGAACGCAAGGAACAGAAAGCTTTCTTTTTTTCTAAGTAAGACTTGTTGGTAAATGCAGCTCTTAGCAGGTGTTCCTTAAAGGTGAAGTAATGAAGTCTTATAATGACATCTCTAGGGAGATCTGTGGAAGCCGCTCTGGGCCTTAGGGCTCTATGTGCCCTATCTATCAATGCCTCTGTATCCTGCAGGGAACCCAAAAGTTCCTTGAACATGCTCATTAGGTAAGTAGGTAATTCAGTCGAGCCAACAATGTCTGGAATGCCCCATATACGCACATTGTTGCGACGGGACCTGTCCTCTATGTCCGCCATTTTCGATTAAAGATCAGCTATAGTTTCTGCTAGTGTTTGAGCATATGACAATATGTTTGCTTGGTCTATAGCTAGATCCTCTTGTTTTCTTTCCAATGCTTCTGTTCTTTCCCCTTGAGTGTTCAGATCTCTTCTCAATTCGGCAACAGAATTTCTTATCTCATTTTTAAGTGATGCATAATGTGTATCTACTTTAGAAGATAAGGCGTTTAAAGATTCAAGGACCTGTGAATCTGGCTGAGATGATCTTGCTCTTGTCGGGGATTCAGTATCTGCTAGGTCTTTATACATCTGATGGGAATCTCTAGACTCATCTTTTGATCCTTCTCTGTCTAGGTGTATCTTGCTATTAAAGTGGTCTGCAACTGTGCGTTTGGGGCCCTCAGTATTTCTCTGTTGTTGCTTTTTTCTATTAGAATGAGCCATCTTGATGCCACCTCCTGATTGTTTTCTTTGCTGCAATCATTGTGGATACACAGTGAGCTGGACCACTGCTAACTGTTCCAGCCTGCGCCACTTGCACCTTAGGGTGCTCCATTTTTGCGAGTACCACTTCACATGTCATTGTTCAACATCAAAAATGTTGTTGTTTAAAAAGATAGATAATCCCTTTATTTACCATTCCCCAGTTGTGCACAACCAATAGATTTAGCTTTCAACTAAGAATAACAAAAGAACAAAGCAAATTTGATGATAAAAGTAAATTAGAAAGTTGTTTAAAATGATATGCCCTGGGGGGCGGAACTAACTAGCAGAGAATAGACATGTTGCCACAAAGCTCCGGCTATATATTTCTTCAAAGTGTACTTAAAAGCTAGGTCCGGGCTGTAAATTGAATATAAGTTGCAATAACTTAGCTCATCTATTCACCCAGAGACTTTTTGGGGCTATTACTGTACCAGAACTCAAGTACCCCATGAGTTAGGGATCTCCGTGCTGATCTGGATACTGGCCCTGCTGACGGGGATTATCAGAGTAGCTGAGACCCTCCCTCCTACATCCTTTCAGTGGAGAAGCTGAGTAGTTAGCTACTAGGGAGATCGACAACATACTCCGAGCTTAGATGAGCTCACAGACCTCCAGGAATTGACTCACTGTGACATACGGAGCACCGCCATCCAGAACAACCTCACTGCTGACACCTTCCAGAGTGGCCTGCTACACCTGTCCCAGCAGAGGGCCGCTCCAATAAGTCAGCTCCGGAAGGAGATTGAGGTTTTCGGCTGGTTGAGTGAGTGGCCATCTGGCAGAGGAGGGAGACGGAGAACAGTTGGCTGAAGATAAAGGCAGCTCTTGGTGTGAATCGCCATCTGGGGTCCGTAAGTTTGACGCATCATACATACTCAACTGCACTTACATTAGACCCACCCTCACGGGACCCAAAACATCCCATAAAAAGCAGGACAATGCGTAGCTATACTTCAAAGGTGGCTAAACCACAATAAGCAGAACCTATCTTTTATCACAAGTTGTCTCGGAATAAAGGCAGCCCCTAAAGTCTGTGAGCAGTTACCCAGTAGCTAAGACTAGAGGCTTACTGAGTTTATATCATAGGCTGGTGGGACACACCGAAGATCCTTTAACCACTCCTGGGATAGTGGGTTTATTTGGGGCTCTACACCTACAGTGCTGATCTTCATTACGGCTTAGGGTGGAACCACTCACAAATGTGGCTAAGCTGAACCTATATTTAGAACACATAGTCCATATATTATAAAAAGGGACAGTTACTGAAATATACACAGACACTCCCCCCCCATTTCCTGCTGGACAAAATATCAGCAGGTCATACCCCAATCCCCATTACTGTTTTGGTCCAGTAGTGACAGCTGCCCTGGAGGTAGTGCCTGCCATATACTACACCAACTGTACCTAACTTTTGTTATATATTAGGTTAACAATATTGCAGTATCCGGATATGAAATTCAACATAATCCTCAGCAGTATGTACACCCCCTAGAGCTCCCTGATGGGGGAGAAGCAGGGAACTTTGTCACTGCAGAACTATAACTGAGGCTTCAAATGTTACTAGGAGGCAATTAGCCTTGAAAGATACAGTGAGTCACAAGACAAGCAAATACACATTAATCTAGGAGAGATAATAGTGAGCATACTTAGATATACATCATTTGGCGTCTACCTAAGCCTGAGCACAGTCTACTGGGCGACTGAGAGGATCCAGTTTGCCTATACTGCACCTGGAGGTGCGCTACTAATTGTGAGTTTGATCAATAATTGCAAATTTATTTTTTAAAACTGTACTGGACTATGGGTGCTGTTTTTCATCACCCACAGGAATAGAAGTTTGGTCTGCTGTCCTGGTGCCACCTTCTGATTGTTTTTTTTGCTGCAATCACCTGAGTTTCCTCATTGTGGATACACAGTGAGCTGGACCACTGCTAACTGTTCCAGCCTGCGCCACTTGCACCTTAGCATGCTCCATTTTTGTGAGTACCACTTCAAATCTCATTGTTCTACCCCTGTGTATATGTTACTCGGCAATATTGGCACCTCTGTGTCTCCTCTTTTCCAGATCTACTACCATCAGGGATTGACCATCCTTTTGACAGAGTGCTGCCTCCAGTTGGATTGTGAACTTTAAGGACTTTGTTTTCATTTTTTTTTTTTTCTGTATTCCTAGTCTTCATTCATTTGTTGTGTATAGTATAATATATTATATCCACCTTAGTGATTCCATATGATAGGTTTTTGTTATAGGAAGCGCCCCCTATGGGAATAGTGTCGTTTACTTTTCCCTTTTTCTCTTGTGACATTTTTGGTGTTTACTATCCCTTTAAGAAAGGTTTTCTGATGGATTGGAATACCATTGTTGAATTGTCCCCATGCAAAGAATAATGGCTTTGTGGTGAAAACACTTGAAAAGCCATGCAATTCACTTCACATGGACTCCATTCTTAAATTTACAAGAATTTTTAAAGAGGGGCACAAGTCTATTTTTAGCTAAAGAGACACTGCTTAAAAGGGACACTTAAAGGGACAGTAAACCTTAAAAATAATGTTATATAATTCTGCACATAGTGCAAAATTATATAACATTATTTAGGTGCTATAGCCATAAAAGCATTTTTTACAGTTTAATTTGCTAAAATACGGCGCTTTTACAGACCCGCTCTCTGCTCTCTGCTGAGCGGGTCTGTTATTTTTAGTCAGCGCATCGGGCCAGCTGTATAGTCACAGCCCGGCCCAACCGTGACAGGAGCGAGCTACACTTAGTGCTATGGCGCGGTCGGGCCGAGCTGTGACTATACAGCTGGCCCGATGCGCTGACTAAAAATAACAGACCCGCTCAGCAGAGAGCAGAGAGCGGGTCTGTAAAAGCGCTGTATTTTAGCAAATTAAACTGTAAAAAATGCGTTTATGGCTATAGCACCTAAATAATGTTATATAATTCTGCACTATGTGCAGAATTATATAACGTTATTTTTAAGGTTTACTGTCCCTTTAAGTCAAAATAAACTTTTATTATTCAGATAGAGCATGTGGTTTTAAGAAACTTTCCAATTTACCTCCATTATCAAATTGTTTATTTTCTTTTTATGTTCACACTTTCTGGGGAACAAGATCATACTGAGCATATGCACAAGCTCACAGGGTATACGTATACTAGTCTGTGATTGGCTGATGTCTGTCACATGATACAGGGGGACAGAAAATTGGAGAAAAAATAATTTTTTCAGAAAAAAAATCTACTGCTAATTATAATTGAGTGATCCTTTTAAGATCAACACTGATTGTAACAAATGCAAGGCTAAAAATGTCTGTAACTCCATTTCATGGAAAGGAAGGAATGTACTCACACATGAAAGGGGAATACTTCAAATGAGTAAAAATACAAAAAGAGTTCAGTTTGTAAAGGAGAATATACCAATTTTTTTCTCCTATTCAGTAATTTAAATAACTGTAGATTGTTTTAGATCGTTATGTCTAATAAACTTGAATTTAATGATAACAATAATACAAGTTGTACTTCTTAACTCTCACAGGCCTAGATTTAGAGTTCTGCGGCCAAAAGGGTGCGTTAGCTACGCTGGCTTTTTTTCTCCCGCACCTTTTAAATACCGCTGGTATTTAGAGTTCACAGAAGGGCTGCGTTAAGCTACAAAAAGGGAGCGTAGAGCATATTTACCGCCACTGCAACTCTAAATTCCAGCGGTGCTTACGGACGCGGCCAGCTTCAAAAACGTGCTTGTGCACGATTCCCCCATAGGAAACAATGGGGTTGTTTGAGCTGAAATAAAACCTAACACCTGCAAAAAAGCAGTGTTCAGCTCCTAACGCAGCCCAATTGTTTCCTATGGGGAAACACTTCCTAAGTCTGCACCTAACACCCTAACATGAACCCTGAGTCTAAACACCCCTAACCTTACACTTATTAACCCCTAATCTGCCGCTCCCGCTATCGCTGACCCCTGCATATTATTATTAACCCCTAATCTGCCACTCCGTACACCGCCGCAACCTATGTTATCCCTATGAACCCCTAATCTGCTGCCCCTAACACCGCCGACCCCTATATTATATTTATTAACCCCTAATATGCCGACCCCACTATCGATGACCCCTGCATATTATTATTAACCCCTAATCTGCCACTCCGTACACCGCCGCAACCTACATGATACCTATGTACCCCTAATCTGCTGCCCCTAACACCGCCGACCCCTATATTATATTTATTAACCCCTAATCTGCCGCCCCCAACGTCGCCTCCACCTACCTACAATTATTAACCCCTAATCTGCCGACCGGACCACACTGCTACTATAATAAATGGATTAACCCCTAAAGCTAAGTCTAACCCTAACACTAACACCCCTCTAAGTTAAATATAATTTAAATCTAACGAAATAAATTAACTCTTATTAAATAAATTATTCCTATTTATAGCTAAATACTTACCTGTAAAATAAACCCTAATATAGCTACAATATAAATTATAATTATATTGTAGCTATTTTAGGATTAATATTTATTTTACAGGCAACTTTGTATTTATTTTAACCAGGTACAATAGCTATTAAATAGTTAATAACTATTTAATAGTTACCTAGTTAAAATAATTACAAAATTACCTGTAAAATAAATCCTAACCTAAGTTACAATTAAACCTAACAATACACTGTCAATAAATTAATTAAATAAAATACCTACAATTATCTACAATTAAACCTAACACTACACTATCAATAAATTAATTAAATACAATACCTACAAATAAATACAATGAAATAAACTAACTAAAGTACAAAAAATAAAAAAGAACTAAGTTACAAAAAATAAAAAAATATTTACAAACATTAGAAAAATATTACAACAATTTTAAACTAATTACACCTACTCTAAGCCCCCTAATAAAATAACAAAGACCCCCAAAATAAAAAAATACCCTACCCTATTCTAAAATTAAAATAGAAAAGCTCTTTTACCTTACCAGCCCTGAAAAGGGCCCTTTGCGGGGCATGCCCCAAAGAATTCAGCTCTTTTGCCTGTAAAAAAAACCATACAATGCCCCCCCCAACATTACAACCCACCACCCTCATACCCCTAATCTAACCCAAACACCCCTTAAATAAACCTAACACTAAGCCCCTGAAGATCTCCCTACCTTGTCTTCACCACACCGGGTCCCGATCTGTCCAGAAGAGCCTCCGAAATCTTCATCCAAGCCCAAGCAGGGGCTGAAGAGTGACGTCCATCCTCCGGCTGAAGTCTGGATCCAAGCGGCAAATGAAGAAGTCCATCTTCGGGAAGAAATCTTCATCCTATCCGGGCAGAAGAGGACATCCGGACTGGCAAACATCTTCATCCAAGCCGCATCTTCTATATTGTTCCATCGGATGACGAGCGGCTGATCTTGAAGACCTCCGGCGCGGATCCATCCTCTTCGTTAGACGTCCAACTGAAGAATGAAGGTTCCTTTAAGGGACGTCATCCAAGATGGCGTCCCTCGAATTCCGATTGGCTGATAGGATTCTATCAGCCAATCGGAATTAAGGTAGGAAAATTCTGATTGGCTGATGGAATCAGCCAATCAGATTCAAGTTCAATCCGATTGGCTGATTGGATCAGCCAATCAGATTGAGCTCGCATTCTATTGGCTGATCGGAACAGCCAATAGAATGCGAGCTCAATCTGATTGGCTGATTGGATCAGCCAATCGGATTGAACTTGAATCTGATTGGCTGATTCCATCAGCCAATCAGAATTTTCCTACCTTAATTCCGATTGGCTGATAGAATCCTATCAGCCAATCGGAATTCGAGGGACGCCATCTTGGATGACGTCCCTTAAAGGAACCTTCATTCTTCAGTTGGACGTCAAACGAAGAGGATGGATCCGCGCCGGAGGTCTTCAAGATCAGCCGCTCGTCATCCGATGGAACAACATAGAAGATGCGGCTTGGATGAAGATGTTTGCCGGTCCGGATGTCCTTTTCTGCCCGGATAGGATGAAGATTTCTTCCCGAAGATGGACTTCTTCATTTGCCGCTTGGATCCAGACTTCAGCCTGAGGATGGACGTCACTCTTCAGCCCCTGCTTGGGCTTGGATGAAGATTTCGGAGGCTCTTCTGGACAGATCGGGACCCGGTGTGGTGAAGACAAGGTAGGGAGATCTTCAGGGGCTTAGTGTTAGGTTTATTTAAGGGGGGTTTGGGTTAGATTAGGGGTATGTGGGTGGTGGGTTGTAATGTTGGGGGGGGGGTATTGTATGTTTTTTTTTACAGGCAAAAGAGCTGAATTCTTTGGGGCATGCCCCGCAAATGGCCCTTTTCAGGGCTGGTAAGGTAAAAGAGATTTGAACTTTTTAAATTTAGAATAGGGTAGGGCATTTTTTTTATTTTGGGGGGCTTTGTTATTTTATTATGGGGCTTAGAGTAGGTGTAATTAGTTTAAAATTGTTGTAATATTTTTCTAATGATTGTAAATATTTTTTTATTTTTTGTAACTTAGTTCTTTTTTATTTTTTGTACTTTAGTTAGTTTATTTCATTGTATTTATTTGCAGGTATTGTATTTAATTAATTTATTGATAGTGTTGTGTTAGGTTTAATTTACAGGTAATTTTGTAATTATTTTAACTAGGTAGCTATTAAATAGTTGTTAACTATTTAATAGCTATTGTACCTGGTTAAAATAAATACAAAGTTGCCTGTAAAATAAATATTAATCCTAAAATAGCTACAATATAATTATAATTTATATTGTAGCTATATTAGGGTTTATTTTACAGGTAATATTTAGCTTTAAATAGGAATAATTTATTTAATAAGAGTTAATTTATTTAGTTAGAATAAAATTATATTTAACTTAGGGGGGTGTTAGTGTTAGGGTTAGACTTAGCTTTAGGGGTTAATCCATTTATTATAGTAGCGGTGTGGTCCGGTCGGCAGATTAGGGGTTAATAATTGTCGGTAGGTGGAGGCGACGTTGGGGGCGCCAGATTAGGGGTTAATAAATATAATATAGGGGTCGGCTGTGTTAGGGGCAGCAGATTAGGGGTACATAGGTATAATGTAGGTTGCGGCGGTGTACGGAGCGGCAGATTAGGGGTTAAAAAAATATGCAGGTGTCTGCGATAGCGGGGGCGGCAGATTAGGGGTTAATAAATATTATGTAGGTGTCGGCGGTATTAGGGGCAGCAGATTAGGGGTACATAGGGATAACGTAGGTTGCGGCGGTGTACGGAGCGGCAGATTAGGGGTTAAAAAATTTTAATAGAGTGGCGGCGATGTGGGGGGGCCTCGGTTTAGGGCTACATAGGTAGTTAATGGGTGTTAGTGTACTTTAGAGCACAGTAGTTAAAAACTTTATAAACCGGCGTTAGCCCAGAAAGCTCTTAACTACTGACTTTTTTCTGCGGCTGGAGTTTTGTCGTTAGATTTCTAGCGCTCACTTCAGCCAAGACTCTAAATACCGGCGTTAGAAAGATCCCATTGAAAAGATAGGATACGCAAATGGCGTAGGGGGATCTGCGGTATGGAAAAGTTGTGGCTGCAAAGTGAGCATTAGACCCTTTCCTGACTGACTCCAAATACCAGCGGGCGGTAAAAACCAGCGTTAGGAGCCTCTAACGCTGGTTTTGACGGCTACCGCCCAACTCTAAATCTAGGCCACAGTAATTCAACTCTTCCTCAGTAAAGAACCTTGATACTAAATTAGTGTGTGTTTGTGTAGTAAGATTAATACTGAAAGACAGCAACATTATATTTTAAATGGTACACTGTCAGAAAAATGTGCAAAAATTTTACCTTTAGGGGTACAACAGCTTGTCGCTGGTGCAGTACCCTCAAAGGTACACCCGCTGTACTCTTTACATATTGGTACCCTTGTAGATTGTACCTTTCAAATGCTAATATGTACTTTTGGTGACTAGATTGGACCTCAATGCTATGGTATCATAATGTACCCTTAAAAATGGTGCAAATCTGGCCGTTTAAGGGTACTGCCCCAGTGACAAGCCCTTTGTACCTCATGATGGCACATTTGTACACAATACAGCATATTAAAATGCTGTTCCATCAGAATTATTATATAACATTCAAATATACATTCACCTTCTGTGTACTTGTTCAGACAGTATTACAATAACCATACTGCAGATTGGTAAGTTTGGATAGTGTAGCCAAATATCAGGTCCTAAGACTGCTACAGAAATTCCTGAAAGAACCAGAAAAAACAAAAACAACCAGTTCCAAAAGGAGCAACTCCAAATGTTTTATTTCACTAGGTACTTGACTCTAGGGTGACACGCCGCATAAAACATAAATATATAGAAAGCATATAAAAAAACAACATAATATGACTAATAAAAGGAAGGGGGATCCAGGGGAGGGATAAACGATAAAACTCACAACCATACATTGAATTGTCACTCTATTTAAAATATATGCAAATGAGACTCTATTTCCCCAGTACACATTTTGGTGATGAACCTTCTACCAATAAATGGAGTTGTGTTACACATGTCAAGGAACTTTCAACCAATAGATGGCGCTATGGGGTGTTACACAATGTCCATGTATGTGACTGGGGAACGGTTCCAATTTTTTTTTTTTTTTTTTAAACAGCTCTTCTTAATGTTATAGAATGTAAAACAATTTTTTTTCTTTGTAATTGAAGTTAATATATGTTCTTTTATGTTTAAGAGTTATCATCTTGATGCTCTAAATATAAACATTAAAATGTTAAGTGCGTGTGTGCTATTTAGAACTAGCAACACAGTATCATTGAAGATATGGGTTGTTAAGTATTTTTTGTTGCTTTGCCCATCTCTTGCACATTACCAACAACCATTGAACAATGGTCAATTGTGACTGCCAGTTATGTGTTCATTGAATAATTGAGGTACACAAATGAAGCCTTGAACCACCCACCCCCCTCAACCTTTTAGTCACACAAGTGGTTGTACCTTTTTGGGAGGATTAAATGGTACTGACATGGGCACTTTGACAGTTGGAAACATATTTTTACCTTATTTAGCCCTAAATGGTACATATTAGTTCCTTAAGGTGTAATTATGATCCATTGAGGGTATAACCACAGCAGTTGTACCCTAAGTGTTCACAAACGGACCCCAACCGTACCCTTATTTTCTGACAGTGTAGGCTGCTTTGGATTAGTTTTTTTTTAGTGTTATAAATCCAGGTCATTAGAACAAAATGCCAGAGTCTAATATATTAGAAATAAATGCATGACTACATGTGCTATTATCGTGAATGGCCGATGTTATCTTCTAGCCAGGAAACCTAATTTTGCAATGATTTTTATACAGTGCTAACAAGATTTTTAATCCAGTATTTGCTCTGAGACAAAAAAGAAAAGACAATTTGACATATGGTCGTGTTGTAGAAGTGTGGCTGTGTTCTAAAAGTGTGGCTGTGTTCTAAAAGTGTGGCTGTGTTCTAAAAGTGTGGCTGTGTTCTAAACGTGTGGCTGTGTTCTAATCGTGTGGCTGTGTTCTAAACGTGTGGCTGTGTTACAGACGTGTGGTTGTGTTACAGAAGTGTGGCTGTGTTATAAAAGTGTGGCTGTAATATGGAAGTGTGGCTGTGTTACAGAAGTGTGGCTGTGTTACAGAAGTATGGCTGTGTTACAGAAGTGTGGCTGTGTTACAGAGCTGTGGTTGTAATATGGAAGTGTGGCTATGTTACAGAGGTGTGGTTGTATTATGGAAGTGTGGCTGTGTTACAGAGGTGTGGTTGTATTATAGAAGTGGAATTCTGTTACAGAAGTCTGGTTGTGTTATGGAAGTGTATTTGTATTATGGAAGAGTAATTTTGCTACAGGATTTTTTGTTATAAAGATGTATTGAACACATTTTAATTTACCAATGTCATAAAAAGTCAGAGGAACATCATGCCCTTCACAATGCAGTGTACTATATGGAAAGATCTTTAAAAACTCAAAATGAATGAAGGAGGAACCATTGACAAGAAAGAAAACTGTTTTGCTCTTGCAAATTACCTTTTCATATAGCAAGAATAAGAAGAGGCTTATTTAGTCCACATATTTAATACACACATATATTTATGCATAGCTACGGCAGTAAGCATTATTATAATATCAGATGTTTGCATTCATTGAGTGAGCATTTTATGGGGCCGATTTATCAAAGCTTCAACTGATAATACGCTGCAATCTCGCCTCGAATTAGATGCAAAAATGATCCGCCGTAATTAACAAAGCGTCAAGATTGTCCAATGTTGAAATGTGTGACATAATATTTACGCTCCCGCAATATCAATCCGATGCAGATCGATGCTTGCATCATTCCAGATGTTTCGAATTCACATTCGACTCTTTTTGTTCCTCTTCCCAATTTATCAAATATTCAATAGGTACGCTTGTGTCTATTCCGCCGCAATGTACCTATTATTCAAACCGCCACCCTTGAGGCTGCAAATGCCACAGAAATCAATGGGAGTCTGAAAACACAGAAAGGTTATGTTTGATGTTGCAAGAGAATGAAGCATATTACATAATAAAAGGGATTATGGATTATGTTACATCTTTGTCTCTCATTACAAAGCAAGGGGACAATATTATTGCTTCAAATTTGGTGCACTAGTAGATATAGGGATAAAAATGAAATAAATGCATTACCTAATATAGCTAACTTCCTTTTTTGGATAAATCTATTTGCACTATGTTTAACATACATGTAATAGAAGTCCCACTCTCCACTTCGCACCAAATGTGATGCAACACTTTTCACAACAAAATTGACGCAAACTCATAACCCACAAACTAGTGAAGTTTTCAACCACTTTTGTTTGGGATATGGATAATCGCATGATTTATGACATCAGCCAATCTGATAAAAATATACATTTTATACTATTACTAACAAATCAAATTGCTTGATGCTTGTGTTATTGATCACTCATCAGAACTTGTAAGGGTCAATTGTTACATTGTGTATTATACTTTGAAACTATGTATATGTGAAATTAGTATTAAAGTTAAACATTAATGATGTCATTAGGACACACAGTGTAATATTTTAGACAATGATTTTAAAAATCGAATGATGTTTGATTCAATTTAATCTTAAACTGATAGCTCAAAGGGATAGTCTACCTAACATTAAACTGTCATGAATCTGATACAGCAGAAATTAAAATAACCTCTTTACTGTCATGCTATTTTCAGAGTTCTTCTTCCTTCTCTTGAATTTCATTTTCATTAAGAAATGTCATGTTATATGCCAGCCCATTTCATAATACCTGTGTAGGGGTGGTGTTTAAAACTAGACTGCAATCAGGAGGGGTTACACAGGTGCAGAAAGAAAACTAGCCCAGCTCTTAAAATATCTATTGATTGCAAATAAATACATATGATACCCTGATTACATGTTATATTCGCAATTATTCTTGCTCAGAATAATTATATATTTACATTATATACATATAGTGGTATAAATAAACACAGAGATATGAAAGACAACATTCTTTAGAACAAAAAAAGGAATTTAGGGACATATAAATATGTTTCTAAAACATTTCTGACATAACACACACACGCACACACACACACACATATATATATATATATATATATATATATATATATATATATATATATATATATATATATACACACACACAAGTATGTGCAAAGATATATGTACAAATTCTAGCATTAAAGGGGCATGAAACCCCAAAGTTTTCTTTCATGATTCACGTAGAACATACAGATTTAAACAACGTTCCAGTTTTCTTATATTATCAAATTTACTTCATTCTCTTGGTATCATTTGTTGAAGGAGCAGCAATGCACTACAGGTTTCTAACTGAACACATGGGTGAGCCAATGACAATCGATAAATATTTGCAGCCACCAATAAGCAGCTAGAGCCTAGGTTCTTTGCTGCTCCTGAGCTTTCCTAGATAAACCTTTTAGCAAAGAATAACAAGAGAAGGAAGCAAATTAAATAATAGAAGTAAATTGGAAAGTTGTTTAAAATCACATGCTCTTTCTGAATCACGAAAGAAAAAATGTGAGTTTCATGTCCTTTTAATAATTATTTAAAATAAAGAAAAAAAAACATGATAGGAATATCATGATTTCTAAAAATACAAATATACATTAATTTATGTGAAAATATCATTTTTTTATTACAAATACATAGAAAATAGCTAACTATGAGATATTATTGTTTGTTCAGGTATAAATGTAGCTATTCCTTGGACATTAACAAATGAAAAATAAAAGATTAGCTTTAGAGAAATGTGCTTGTTCATGGACAGTAATGAAATGGTATAAATAAAAAAAAAACAGAATATCCGCAACATCAATGACACTTATTTATCAACAGTTCGATGTTCATCGTTCCGTACTTGATGTATGTCGATGTCTGGCGAGCGTATTGACACCAGCGAATGCACAGAGATTGACGCTTTGATAAATCGGCCCCTATAAGTGATGCAATAAGACTTATACAAAAATTATACTCTGTATTCACCACAGTGCTGCTTACGACTTGCCTATTGACATCTGCTGAAGGAATGAAGGAATGAACACTACATTAATCTGACCCTGCTCTGTCTTTTTGCTTTCAGCAATTAAGTCTCTGTACTATGTCTTGAAACATCCAGTGTATTGATTTGCTATTCCACTATGTGTAACTCTTTCTTTTGGTATGTGATCTGCTGCTAAATTGATCAATGGCATAACTAAAGCCTCTCACTCTGATCTGGCCTGAAACAAACTTCCACAATTGGTCTTTTAACCCCTTAATGACCGGACCATTTTTCAATTTTCTTACCCTTAATGACAATGGCTATTTTTACATTTCTGCAGTGTTTGTGTTTAGCTGTAATTTTCCTCTTACTCATTTACTGTACCCATACATATTATATACCGTTTTTCTCGCCATTAAATGGACTTTCTAAGGATACCATTATTTTCATCATATCTTATAATTTCCTATAAAAAAAAATATAAAATATGAGGAAAAAATTGAAAAAAACACACTTTTTCTAACTTTGACCCCCAAAATCTGTTACACATCTACAATCACCAAAAAACACCTATGCTAAATAGTTTCTAAATTTTGTCCTGAGTTTAGAAATACCCAATGTTTACATGTTCTTTACTTTTTTTGCAAGTTATAGGGCCATAAATACAAGTAGCACTTTGCTATTTCCAAACAACTTTTTTTCAAAATTAGCGCTAGTTACATTGGAACCCTGATATCTGTCAGGAATACCTGAATATCCCTTGACATGTATATATTTTTTTTTAGAAGACAACCCAAAGTATTGATCTAGGCCCATTTTGGTATATTTCATGCCACCATTTCACCGCCAAATGTCATCAAATAAAAAAAAAGTTCACTTTTTCACAAATTTTGTCACAAACTTTAGGTTTCCCACTGAAATTATTTACAAACAGCTTCTGCAATTAAGGCACAAATGGTTGTAAATGCTTCTTTGGGATCCCCTTTGTTCAGAAATAGCAGACTTATATGGCTTTGTGGTTGCTTTTTGGTAAGTAGAAGGCCGCTAAATGCTGCTGCGCACCACACGTAAATTATGCCCAGCAGTTAAGGGGTTAAATTAGGTAGCTTGTAGGGAGCTTGCAGGGTTAATTTTAGCTTTAGGGTAGAGATCAGCCTCCCACCTGACACATCCCACCCCCTGATCCCTCCCAAACAGTTCTCTTCCCTCCCCCACCCCACAATTGTCCCCGCCATCTTAAGTACTGGCAGAAAGTCTGCCAGTACTAAATAAAAGGAGTTTTTATTTTTTTTAATAAAAAAAAAAAAAATGTTTTAGCTGTGATGGACTCCTGCCTTAGCCCCAACCTCCATGATCCCCCCCCCCAGCAATCTAACCCTCTCCCCTACCTAATTGCCGCCATCTTGGGTACTGGCAGCTGTCTGCCAGTACCCAATTTGCCCCCCAAAAAAGTGTTTTTAATTATTTTTTATTACTAATTTATTTTTTTCTGTAGTGTAGCAGCCCCCCACAATACCCCAACCCCCTCCCCCTCCCAGATCCTCATATATATATATTTCCCCCCCTCTTCCCACTCATTGGTGTCAGTGTGGGTAGGTGATCGCGGGCGTGCGCGCCCCCGCACGCTCCCGGCACCCGGCGTGCACATTGCACTAACAGGAGCCGGATGCCGGGTAGCGATGGGCCGCCCACCCGCCTCCCAGTTGCGCTCCCACCCACCAACGAACCGGCCGCATCGCTACCGGTGCAGAGAGGGCCACAGAGTGGCTCTCTCTGCATCGGATGCTTTCTAAGGGTATTGCAGGATGCCTCAATATCGAGGCATCACTGCAATACCCTGAGAGCTGCTGGAAGCGATTGCGATCGCTTCCAACACTCTCTTAGACAAGTGACGTACCAGGTACGTCCATTGTCACTAACTGCAAGTTTTTGCAGGACGTACCTGGTACGTCACTTGTCATTAAGGGGTTAAATGTCTGTGATCCTGTCTTTAACTAATTTAGTGGGCCCAGCTGATGGCACCTCCCTATAAATTTAACTCTTGTATGGGGAAGCATAGCAAGGGCAGTCAGCACTATCATAATATAAAATGTTCACATTTAAAAAGTGAGAATTTTGTAAGGGAGGCAATAAGCATTAAAGAAGAATTCAACAGGGATTGAACAAAAGATGAGACACAAGGCAAGTACTGTTTTAACACTGTTGTTCCATGTGTTTCACTGATTCCCTTTTGCACAAAGGCTTCATTATCTTCATGTTCCTTTTTGCTACCTCCTGGCTTTATAACAAACTATAACATTTATTTACCCCTTCACCACCTGATACATTCATTGGCCCATCTCTCCTACCTTCACCTCAATTTTGCTCTTGTGAGCTTCACACATTCCTAACCTCACATCCCAAAGACACCATCAATAGTGCAAATCTATCTGTATCTCATCTTTTTTTTTTAATATATACAATTTATTTCAAGCAATAATAATACATAAGGATGATGATATGCTGGTGATATCTCCCCCAATCCTATTCCCCACAGCTTCCTTATCTTGTCCGCCCATGTATGTCTTTCCATTGTCCTATAAACCAGAACTATGGAAACTTAACTTCTTGTGTATCTAAAGCCAATACCCCCTTCACTTGTGTACTCTAGATATCTTATTTGTTTGTAGCAAGCTCATTTCTATTCATGAACTCTTCATTACCCATTTTCTCAACTTTCTGGGTCTCACAGAAATGTGCCTCTCTCCCTCAGACACAGCCTCCCCTGCGGCATTGTCACATGGGGTCTTCACTTCAGCCATACTCCTAGGCCTGGAAACAGACAAGGAGGTGGTGTAGGCATTTTACTTCCCCTTGTTGCACCTTTCAACAAATGCACCCTATTTCTTCCCTCACATTTTCTTCTGTAGAAACCAGGCCCGGAGTGGCCATCAGGATACCGGCCAAATGCACGGTGGGCCATTTCCCTTAATCCCACCAACCTATTACCCACACGCTCAACACATCTACAGTCTCCCTTCATAGGGCTTGTTTCCATTGAGCCGTTATTCGGTTTGCGTGCACTCGCAAACCGTTAAATAAGCTGTCGGAGGCAATATCGTTCACCAACTGCTTTTAATGACCCATTATAACTCAATTTCGGCAACCGGACTCCGGCTGCCAAAAACATTATTGTGTCCCATACAAAGTATCAGAAGCTGCTATTCTTTTAATAATACCCGGTTTCCAATGCCTGCGCAAACCGTTAATACACTGTCGGAGGCTGCCGATACATTAACAAAAATTACACCCAGCTTAACTAGGTGTAAAACAGCAAAAAGGTGCTCTTTGAGATCTTTTTTCCATTGAAATCTAACCCGACACATCAAAACCTCTCTATCCGCCATCCCCCACATCGCAATTTATAATACATGTATTAACCTCTAAACCAACATGCCCCACAACGCAAACTAGCTATTAAAAATATTAACCTCTAATCCGCCATGCCCCTATATTGCAAAGTATCTAAACCATTAACCCCTAATCCACCAACCCCCATATTGCAAAGTATCTATCTATTTAAACTATTATTCCCTAATCTGTCATGCCCCACAACACAATCTAGCCATTTAAACTATTTGCCCCTAATCCGCAATGCCCCCGCAACGCAATCTAGCTATTTAAACTATTAACCCCTAAAGCGCCATGCCCCATATCGCAAATAACTAATTACTAAGCCCCCTAACCTAACAGCCCCTAAATTAACCCCATTACATAAATTAAAATAATCCTAAATTACAATTAAAATAATAAATGCTAAATTAGAATTAAAATAAAAAAACCTAACATTACTTTAAAAAAATAAAAAAAATAATCTAAAATTACAAAAAATAAAAAAGTCTAACATTACATAAAATAATAAACCAAATTATAAACAAAAAAAATAATTATACCTAATCGCTATGAAAATAAAAAAGCCTCCCCAAAATAAAAACACCCCCTAATCTAATACTAAACTACCAATAGTCCTTAAAAGGGCCTTTTGTAGGGCATTGCACTAAGTTAAATAGCTCTTTTACCTTTAAAAAAAAACTAAGTTCCCCCTAACAGTAACACACCCCACCCACCAAACCCCCCCAAAATAAAAAATACCTAACAATAAAAAATCCTAAACTACCCATTGCCCCTAAAGGGGCATTTGTATGGGCATTGCCCTTACAAGGGCATTCAGCTCTTTTACTGTCCTAAAAAGGGCATTTAGCTCTTTTACAATTGCCCAAAATCCCTAATTAAAAAAATGACCCCCCAGATAGGTACTCATGGTTCCTGAAGTCCAACGGTGAAGTCTTCTTCTATCTTCATCCAGGTCTGCGAAACTGAAGACCGGCGACCAAGGAACTGAAGACCGGCGACCGCGGAGCCAAGGAGCTTGGAGGATGCTCTTCGTACGATCACAATTTCAGTAACTCTCATCCTATTGGCTGATTTGAATAATGAAATCCGCCAATAGGAATGCAAGATAAACGCGTAACTTGCATTCAATATTCAGTATACATCTGTGATCATAGGAACCGGATCCTCCATGCTCCTTGGTTCTGCAGTCGCCGGTCTTCAGTTCCTCGGTCGCCGGTCTTCAGTTCTGAAGATAGAGGTCGTCGCTTGGAAGAAGACTTCACCGCTGGGCTTCAGGAACTGTGAGTACCTATCTGGGGGTTAGACTTAGGTTTTTTTGTTTTTTTAGATTAGGGATTTTGGCCAATTGTTAAAGGGCTGAATGCCCTTTTAAGGGCAATGCCCATACAAATGCTCCTTTAGGGGCAATGGGTAGTTTAGGATTTTTTTGTGTTAGGTTTCTTTTATTTTGAGGGGGTTAGTTATAATTTTTTTATTTTTGATAATTTGGTTTACTATTTTATGTAATGTTAGACTTTTTTTTTTTTTTTGTAATTTTAGATTAATGTTAGTTTTTTTATTTTAATAGTAATTTAGGATTTATTATTTTAATTGTAATTTAGGATTATTTTAATTTATATAATGGGATTAATTTAGGGGGTGTTAGGTTAGGGGGCTTAGTGATTCGTTATTTGCGATATGGGGGCATGGCGGTTTAGGGGTTAATAGTTTAACTAGCTAGATTGTGTTGTGGGGGCATGGCGGATTAGGGGTTAATAGTTTAAATGGCTAGATTGTGTTGTAAGGCATGGTGGATTAGGGGATAATAGTTTAAATAGATACTTTGTAATATGGGGGTTGGTGTATTAGGGGTTAATACATTAGTTATTGCGGTGGGGGGTTGCGGTTGAGGGGTAGATATTGAGCATGTGTTAGGTGTTTGATTTTATTTTAACAGCAATCGACAGGTAAAATATACGCGCCGCACTTGTATGCGGCACTGTATATATGCGATCGAGTGTAGTGTAAGGTTGGGTTACCATAGTAACCTATTAATGTTTTAGAAATCCGGCATCGTGTAGAAGCGTTAGCACAATGCTAATTTACACCTACGCAAATTTTTTTCAATGGAAACCTGGTACTAAAATGGAGCCGTAAATTACTTTTAGCTGTTGGCCGCTTCGGTAGCTTACAGCTCCATTTTTAACAGCTCAATGGAAACGAGCCCATAGTCGGTGCCTAGTACAGCACATGGAGTTTGCTGCCCTGCACTGCTGCACACTCTGCTGCCAACCAAAAGAATCAATAGATTACTGCTTGTCTCCTCTTCCCCGTTATTCTGTTCCTATATAGATCTGCCCTTTCTCTGTCCTGTCATTGAGGATGAAACCAAATCCACAGTTAGGAAGGAGGGAAAGGGAGAGATAATGTAAACAGGAACCTTTTCTACTTCACTGTTATTATTTTCAATAAGGTAATTGGGGTGACAGTTTGTAGGATGATATAATTAAATACTGCATCTGTCACGCTCTGCGGAGCAGGTTCGGGGGTAAGGAGGATATGCGCGGTTGTGGCAGACTTAGGACTGTCTTGAATAATGAAAGGGGCCAGTGGTATGTGCTTCATTATGGAATTACCCCATGTAGGCATTAGGTTTAGTAACAGGCAAGCAAGTTTATTGTACTGGAACTCGAGACTTGGAAACTGGAAACAGGATATGTGAACAGGTGCACCCACACCATAAATGGAGTTTCAGGTAATGCCCACAATAGTGCAGAGGAGTGACCACTCTAAGGCCGAGACTGGAACAGGATACAGATGCTTTGCAGACATCATCTGCAGAGCTTGGGTACTGGAGCAGGATGCCAGTGCTTGACAGAAACCGTATGCAAGCCTTGGGTACTGGAGTAGGATGCTGGTGCTTGACAGTTGCCCTCTGCAGGGCTTGGGTACTGGAGCATGATGCTGGTATTTAGCAGATGCTCTCTACAGGGCTTGGGTATAGAAGTAGGATGCTGGTGCTTGGCAGATGCCCTCTGTAGGGCTAGGGCACTGGAGCAGAATACTGGTGCTTGACAGACACTCTCTGCAGGGCTTGGTTATTGGAGCAGGACACTGGTGCTTGGACTATGGCCCCTGCAGGGCTTGGGTACAAGAGTAGGACACTGGTGCTTGACAGAGGCTAAATCAGGATACCAGTACTTGACAGACACCTTCTGCAGGATATAGGAACCGGATGCCAGAGAAGCAGTAAGATGCCACAGTAAAGACTGTTAGCAGAGACAGGCTGGTACAGAGCAAATAGCCAAGAGACAAGCCAAACATCAGATGCCTCAGAGCAGGCAGTAAAGTCACCAAATCCAGGGAGAATCCAATAGAATAGTCAGAGTACAAGGCCAAGTTCGGTAAACAGAAAATAACAGTAAGAGAGGAAAGACAAGGGTAACGCAGAACCTTAGTCAATACCACTAAGTGTACCTTAGACATGCTGTAGGGGGAAGATGCCATTGTCTTCAGAGCTGTAATGGAAACACCCCCAGGTACGTTGCTACCTCCAGCAGGTCAGTGGGTGCTCCAAAAATAACAAGACAGCAAAAGGAAATTCCCAGTAGAACACAGGAAAGGAACCAGGTAGCAGATCCTCAATTGGGAAATACACACTATGCACAGCATTATTAAAACATAGGTCATTTAATTGATTTGCATTAAAACATTTGAAGAAACAAACTCACAGTGAAGACAAAAGTTGCAACAAGTCACGTCATCTGACGCGTTTCATGCCCTCCTGGGGCTTTCTCAAAGATGAAACAGTAAACAGAAAAGCAGTCCAATCTGACGTCAAATCCAAGGGAGATCCTAAAGGGTAGGCACAGAAAAAGCCATATTGAGGAACCAACAGGAAATTAAGGCAAGGTCAGAAGCACTAACAGAAACAAGATGGACCACAATGTCAGGGCAGGGAGTTGTCTGGGAAGTAGCCTTTTATAGGAGAGCTAATTGCAGAACTATCTGTAGCTTACAAGCTGGTGGAGCCAGAGAGCTTCCATTGCAGGTAACATGTCTCCAAAAATCTTTAGATGCTTTTTTATTTTTAAATTATATTGCAATGTATATGTCTCTCCTTCACATCTAGAACTCTGCATAACAAGATAAACAGCTCTCAAGCTAAAATTTGTACCAGACTGGGACCACAAATAGGCCCAGGCACAGTGAGGCAGAACAGCCCACTCTGCTCCCTTTTTGCTATTTAACCATTACTCAAAACTAACAAGTATAAGGTACTAGTTTGATTTACAAATCATTTTTCGACCTCCGAACTGTCCCTATTTGAGAGGGACAGTCCCTGGTTCTGAGCTGTCTCTTTCAGACTGCGATATGTCCCTCTTTACAGAATTTCCCTTAGCCCAAACCTACGGAACACCCAGAAACACCCAAAAAATGTTCTAACATACCCACAGACCACCCAGAAACACCCAAAATCCTGCCCACTAACCATTCATGATCCCTCCCCTTCCAACATGGCTCCACCCACAAAATGGTTACAAGCTCTTATCAACCTCCTGTGTCCCTCATTCTCACCCACAAATGTTGGGAGCTATGTGTTTAAGTTTGTAACCCCCCTCTGTCACTGTATTTTGTAAATTGGTTATCGTTAAAATGTAAAAAAGTGAAATGTGATTAAACAAAAGCTATTGACGTTCAAAATTAAATAAAGAATTTCCACTTATTGCTCATTGGACTCTAGCCACAATCACTCAAAATAGCAGACACCTGAGCACTTGTGATCACACGGAAATTGCACTACCAGAGAGAAAAAACACATACAGGCACCCACACGACAAAGTACCTCAGACACCCACAATCACACAAAAACAGTCACCCACTGACATCTTCTCTGTGACTGTCATCTGTCTCAGCCATGTTTTCCAACCTTACGTCTATATCCCTCTTGGTTAGTCCATACTAGAGAATATGTGCTCAGACAAGCTTGCTGTATAAAGGGTGGAAGGTTTTTCTTCACAACACTGTGGTGGCCATCTTGGAAACCCTGCTACCATAAAGGTAAATTCATACAATTTCTGCATACTGTGAGCTCCCTTTTACGGGTATGGGGGGCCAGACATGAGGCAGACACCACCAGGCCCCCTTGTAGGAAGGTTACTACTAAGTAAAAGACCAAAGGGGGCCCCTAGATGTGTGGACTCAATCTCAAATGAAACCTCTGAGATCCCTGCAGTCATGACTCTACACAAGGTTTACAGATAGACACAAGGTGAATACACAAAGGGGCAGTATAGTATAGTGTATGCTAGAGGACAGGGAACAAGCAGGCACTAGGTGCTATATAATATTGTAGAAAAGAGAAGCAGCACCACACTTTAGGACATTTTAACTGCTTTTAATGATGAAACATACAGAAAGGCAACGACGTTTCGGTCATCAACTGACCTTAATCATGTTGTATACAGAAGTAACTAAACACACTGTTTAAATAGCTATATGGGGAGGGGTCACAAATACCTCTGTGGGTGTGTACCCTTATAGTTAACACTTTCATATACCAAACATAGTATGATTCTCAAACTCCCTCTAGTGGATAAAGGTACTTCATTTTAAACTTCTATAGTGACCTATAAGACAAAATATAGATATATATATTATAAAAACATCAATTTACGGTATTATAACATCGCAAAAAGCAAATATTACAGAAACAATATATATACATTATCACCTCACTTATAACAATATATCCAGATCTTTATATAACATATTAATATAGAATATTCACAGCGTTACTTGCCAATCTAATTCCTTATTCATTCCTAGAGGGGCAAGAGTTTGTAATGTATAAATCCAAAATGTCTCTCTGCTTTTAAGTATAGATTGTCTATCCCCACCTCTCCTAGGCCTCCTGATCTGTTCTATGACCTGGAATCTCAGTTGGGAGATAGTATGGCCTGCCTGCAAGAAATGGTTAGAGACTGGAGCGTCCCTATTCCCACACCTTATGTAGGATTTGTGTTCAACAATTCTATCCCTTACCCTACGTGTAGACTCACCTATGTAAATCTTTGAGCATGGACATTTGATTAAGTAAATCACATACTCTGAGTTACATGTAAAGTAACCAGGGATTTTATATTTCTTGCCGGTCAGGGGATGTAAGAAACAGTCACCTCTAATTACATTGTTGCAATTACAACACCCTAAGCATGGGAAACAGCCAAGTTTTGGTGTAGATATATATGTTTGTGTCTGTTTTTTACCAGAGCCTAAGTCTGCTCTTACTAATCTATCCCTTAGGTTTTTACACCTTCTATAAGCTGGCATAGGTGGTAATTCAAATTCTTTAATTTGAGGGTTAAGGTCTTTAATGACAGACCAGTGTTTCCTAATAATGTTGTTAATGTTTTTGCTAAGAGGGTTGAATTGTGAGACAAAGACCATACGTTTGTTATCTTGTTTCTGCTTTGTTGTATTGCCTCTCAGGATAGAATGTCTAGGAATTTCACTGACTTCTTCTATCTGTTTCTGGATAAGTTGTTTGGGGAAACCTCTCTCAATAAATAGTCTACCCATTTCAAGTAATCTGGTATGTGCTGTACTGTCATCTGAGACAATTTTCTTGACCCTAAGGAGTTGGCTCCTAGGGAGGCTATTAATCAAATGGGAGGGGTGGGCGCTTTCATACCTCAGAAGACTATTTCTGTCACTCTCTTTCCTGTATAGGTCAATTTTTAATGTCCTCCCATCTTTGATTACCTTAGTGTCTAGGAAAGCCACTGACTCTTCACTAAAGGTCAACTTAAACTTGATGTGTCTAGTAGACACATTCAAATCAGCCACAAATTCCTGCAAGGAGTCAATGTCGCCCCCCCATATGCCAAACACATCATCGATATATCTGAACCAACATAGTCCATATTGTTGAAACAACCGGTTAGTGTATACAAATCTCTCCTCATATACATTCATAAAAATGTTGGCATATGTGGGGGCGACATTTGACCCCATCGCAGTACCTTGACATTGTAGGTAAAATTGATCCTGAAAAAGGAAAAAATTGCAGTAGAGGATGAGTTGTAATAGTCCTAGAATAAACTCACATTGAATGCTAGAAAATCTATCATTACTCTGGATAGCCTGTCCAATAGCCCCTAAACCACTTGTGTGGGTAATGGATGTGTATAGACTATTCACATCAAGGGTAAAGAGGATGAATTTCTCACTTGACACACTTAATTCTTCTAATTTCACAAGGAAATCACCTGTGTCCTTAATGTAGGACATAGATTCCATAGCTAATGGTCTAAGTAGCTTGTCAAGGTATTTAGATACATTTGTCATAATCGAATTTGTACTGGCAACAATTGGACGGCCAGGGGGAGCCTCTCTGTTCTTGTGTATTTTGGGTAATGTATAAAATACAGGTATAACAAATTTTCTGTAGTGTAGCAGCCCCCCACAATACCCCTACCCCCCCTCCCCCTCCCAGATCCTTTTATATGATTTAAAAAAATATATATTCCCCCCCCCTCTTCCCTCATTGGTGTCAGTGGCCAGCTAATGCACGCACGCGCACGCGCGCCCCCGCGCGCTCCCGGCACCCGGCGTGCACATTGCACTTCTAGGAACCGGATGCCGGGTAGCGATGGGCCGCCCACCCACCTCCCTGTTGCGCTCCCACCCACCAACGAACTACCGGTGCAGAGAGGGCCACAGAGTGGCCCTCTCTGCATCGGAGTCTTCTAAAAAGGTATTGCAGGATGCCTCCATATGGAGGCATCACTGCAATACCCTGAGAGCTGCTGGAAGCGATTGCGATCGCTTCCAGCACTCTCCTAGACAACTGACGTACCAGGTACGTCCATTGTCATTAACTACTTGTTAATGCATGACGTACCTGGTACGTCAGTTGTCATTAAGGGGTTAAACTAACCTCCAAAAATACAGGACACTCGCATAGCAAATGGTTAAAACAACCTATATGAAAGTTGGGACCTATGTGGAGATGGGAGAAAAGCTTTGTATATTAAAGTGCCAGGCTTTTAGAATAACAAAATCCCAGAATCCAGAAAAAATACCCTTTATACCAAATAGATATACATAAAAAAACAGCTGATTACACAAGAGTAGATGTTATTTGATTAAAATGGGCCAATTATAAAAATCTACAACCTGAAAGGTCATCTGTCAAATACACCCTAAATGGATAGATTATGGATAGATTGTGGTACACAAGAGCCGCAGTGCTAAGGAAGAGCTGCAACACTAGACGGCCAAGCTGTGAATATGCTGCTAACATGCTCCAGGACCGGTGTCTGAAAAAGTGGTAAACCTTTTCAACTTACCAATCTACTCATTTCCACAGGCAGCTAAAAGCCCTGTAGGATACAAAGGAAAGAACAGTAGGAGTGCGGAAGTCCCATACCCACAAAACAGATTACAAAGACACCGCTTCTAAAGGATACTTGGGGGAGATTTGAAACTCGGAAAATCGCATCATTTACAGAGAAAGAAGGAAAGTTTGTTTCCCAAACCACCCATCATCCAAGTGTCTTTAATCAAGGAAAATAAAGTCAGATAAACACACTTGCTTATTATACCGCAATTGTTAAAGGCTCATAGTAGCACAACTACTATCTCCTATATTTTAAGGCTGCAGCCGAGAAAAGTAGGCATAGAGATCATAGACTCCTATATTGGGTATTACCTACAGGTAATTTAAAGATGGATTTTTAAAAATGAACTTTTAATAAATACCTCAATTTATATTCAGGAGAACATAAACAGCCTATCATATGATTGTTGTTAATTGGGTTGTTTAGCTTTTTAGTCGCCCAGCTGGAAGTAGTAGTGTGGAACTTAAACTTTGAGATTTGTTAAATATTCATAGTTTATTATTGGTGCTCTTGAAATCAATATAAGACTATAAAGGAATATATGGTTGGCCAACCTATTAGAATCATTGTATGTAATATTAATTATTTTATCTGTGAACAACACATCTGCAAAATTCTGTACAATTTACACAATATATCTAACAAAATAATCACACTCTCTTTCAACTCACAAGAGTTAGAAATGCTATTAATTTAATCAAGACAATACATTTCCTATTTTTATAAAAATTCATCTGGTGTCACATACTATTTTTTCATATTCTCCATAAGGTATTAGCTCACTTGAGCACTCTTTTCCCTAAAACTCTTTTTCCTACAATCCTCCCTAAGGAAGCATAGAGGAGGCTTCCACTAGCGAAAAGAGCTTATACCTACTAGCGCAGAAACTATATACCCTAGACACAAGAGTATTACATGTAACACAGTTGCCACACTTAAAGGACCACTGTAAGTTAAATTTTTCTTTTGTTTCTTTTAGTTTTTCTGAATGTTTTATAACATAATTCCCATAGCATGTCTTTTTCGCTTTCCTACCTTACCGCTGTAATACGTTTTTAAAAAAAATTATCTTTCCAAACCCACTCCATGGGTAGCAGATGCTCCTAGCCAATCCGTTTTGCAAACCGAAGTTTGAAGATGGTGACCGTAGTTTTGATTGAGCATTCGAGATATTGCGCAACGTCATCAGCTACGTCAGTAACTTCCAGACCGGCTCCGACACAGAAGATTGTGGCGTGAGTAACACAGAATGCGCATGCGCTATTTGGTCACTGATTTTTGTGCATGCGGTTGACTACATAATTAAATGCAAAAGAGGAGCAAACGTTAGTTATTTATCGCATACACGTAGGGGCTAAAAAAGAGGGCTGGATTACATGACGGTTTACACTAAAACTAAAAAACAGATTTAAAAGTTTATGCGGATTCGTTTTGTTAAAATTTTAGGTTTGTATGTTTGATGTCATGCAAGTAATTTTAAAAATGTGTGTAATCCTTTAAAGCATCCTGTCTTAGCTTTAGGAAGCCAAGTATGTTGGGGAGAACTAGTGTCATGTTTGACAAGCATCGTCCCAATGCTCCTACCTTGTTTGTACACCATCCGCGGGGGTTTATAATTTTTAAAAGGCAAAGATGGTTCCTCAGCAATTAAGGGCCAATTCTTAGCAAGAACCTTTTTAATAATATTGCTATGTGGGGTATAAGCAGTGATACAATTTAACAACCTATCAGAGCTCCTGGGTGTATTGACCTTATTGATGACCTGCTCCTGATCAAGATGCATAATCCCTGACCATATATTATCAATTCAAAGAAAACAGTTGAGGTGACAGCAAATCAATCTTTATTGATCAGAGGAGAATCAGCACAGCGACGTTTCGGGATCCTATCCCTTATTCATGCTATAGCTTGCAAACACTGATCATAGCCTTATATATCCTTACACCACTAGGTGGTGCTATACAACAATTTAAACCGCTTTAACCCCAATTCCAAAGAATTTGAAGAATTTGAAAGTTTGTCAAAAAAGCAGCTAGCGTATGATTTACATGCTACCACATTGGATGAATATCACCGTGTTAAAAGGATCCCAAGAGGATTGCGAATGAGTGCAAGACCTACTCTAATGAAAGAAAATGTGGATTACTGTAATCGCTTTGAACACATCCTCAATAAGTGTTCTATGGACCTGATGGTCCTTACAGTGGAGTGTTTGAATAAGGAGAACAAAGACCAAAGGGTTAAATTGGCGGATATGGAGAGAGAATTGAAGAGCAACCTATCTCTGGAATCCTTTGAGAAAATCCTGCAAGAAGTAAACAACAAGATTGCTGAGTTGAAAGGGGTGATTCAAGATCGTAAGAGGACAAAATTTCTTAGAGATGAGCAGGATTACTCCTCCGGCCACATATACAGATGGCGCTATGATCCAGAGGGCGCCCGACGCAAGTTCCAGTCGCAGAACTAAAGACATCAGAACCAGGGTCAGAGGCAAGGAGGAAGTAGTACCGACTCCTCAGATACGTTGCCGGGGGAATCAGAGGGAGAAAGAGGAGAGATGGCCGTAAGCACAAGTCCAAGTGCAAAGAAAAGTTTCTGCAGACAACTCCGCTCCAATCGGAAGAAGTAAAAGATGGAACCCAGGTCATCAAACCAGTAAGCAATGATATTGTGCTTAATATATCGGAACACTCACTTACTAAAGAGGAATTAGACTTGTTGAATAAGGGATTGTCATTTTGCCCAAGGAAGGACTGTGACTATTTTGAGCTACAAAAAGACTTATTTTGGTTTTTTAGAAATATTAAACTCCAAGTTATTAATTGGAAAGAAAAACCATTGTTAAATGAGAGTCCAGTGATCCATTTGAAACAATTAGGGCTTAAGAAAAAAAGTACCTTTATTCCTAGCTCTAATAATCATAGTATTGAAACATTTATTTCCTTAGTCCAGGCTGATGTGAATAAGCTTCAACAAAAGCAGAAAAAACACTTTAAAACTAATAAATTTGTCCCTGTAAATTGTAAAAAGAATTTTCCTGAACAACATTATTTAGCTTTACAAAAATTACAGAAAAATACTGACATAATTTTGAAGAGGGCTGATAAAGGAGGGGCGGTTGTTATACAGGATACAATAAAATATATACAAGAAATAAAAAGACAGTTAGAAGATAAAGATGTATATAAAAAACTTTCATTTAACTCTATATTTCTGATTCAGAAAGAGATTGATAGTATTATATTTAATGCTATAAAAAACAACATTATAGATAAAGAAGTGGCAACATTTTTGAAAGTTAAACATCCTTTGACACCTGTAATTTACACACTGCCCAAAGTACATAAGCTGTTAATTAACCCTCTAGGTCGCCCGATAGTGGCAAGTACAAATTCTGTATTTACAAATATATCTATTTTTCTTGATAAAATATTACGCCCATTTGTAGAAATTACAAATTCTTTTATTAAAGGGACAGTCTAGGCCAAAATAAACTTTCATGATTCAGATAGAGCATGTAATTTTAAACAATTTTCCAATTTACTTTTATCTCCAATTTTGCTTTGTTCTCTTGGTATTCTTAGTTGAAAGCTTAACCTAGGAGGTTCATATGCTAATTTCTTAGACCTTAAAGCCCACCTCTTTCAGATTGCATTTTAACAGTTTTTCACCACTAGAGGGTATTAGTTCACATATTTCATATAGATAACACTGTGCTTGTGCACGTGAAGTAATCTGGGAGCAGGCACTGATTGGCTAGACTGCAAGTCTGTCAAAAGAACTGAAAAAAGGGGCAGTTTGCAGAGGCTTAGATACAAGATAATCACAGAGGTTAAAAGTATATTATTATAACTGTGTTGGTTATGCAAAACTGGGAAATGGGTAATAAAGGGATTATCTATCTTTTAAAACAATAAAAATTCTGGTGTAGACTGTCCCTTTAAAGATACAGGTGATTTCCTGTTGAAACTTAAGTCACTGGAATTAACATCTGATACATTTATTTTGTATACTTTAGATGTGGAAAGTCTGTATACAAATATTAAACACTCAAGTGGATTAGATTCAGTTAAAATAACTTTAGAGACTAGTAATAAATTTAATTCGGCTCAAGTAGTATTTTTTCTACAATTACTTTCAATAATCCTGTATGACAACTATTTTCTCTTCCTGGATGAATTCTTCCTTCAGCTCCAAGGTACAGCTATGGGTTCCAACGTCGCCCCCAATTACGCCATCATCTTTATGAATTTATATGAAGAAAGGTATGTGTTTTCTAATAATCTTTTTATTCGATATGGCGCCACATGGTGGCGCTATATCGACGATATTTTTGGCGTATGGTGGGGCGACGTTGGAACCCTGGAAAAGTTTGTTAATGATCTGAATGGAGCAACAAGAAATATTAAATTTAAGCTTTCTTGGAGCGAAGAATTCATTGACTTCCTTGATGTAAGAATAATTTAAAAAGTCAACTTTCTCGCAAGTGATTTATTTAAAAAAGAAACAAATCGTAACAGTCTGTTGCGATATGAGAGTGCCCATCCCCCCTCACTTGTGAATAGTCTCCCCTATAGTAAATTACTACGTGTAAAGAAAATTGCTTCAGAAGAAAATTTACTTGACTTAAGGTTAAAAGAAATGGGAGATAGGTTTAAGATAAGGGGATATCCAGATAAACTGATTGAAGAGAAAATTAAAAAAGTTAAATCTATCCCTAGAGATAATATTTTAAAATACAATGATCAGGTATTTGATAAAAACAAAAAAAAGGATAGGCTAATGTTTATCACAGAATACAATTCGCAAAGTAAAGATATTCAGCGGATTATTAGGAAACATTGGGGTCTTTTGGCAGAATGCAATCCAAATGTAGAGGTGTTTAAAAAATACCCTATGCCGGCTTACAAAAGGAGCCCTAATATACAAGCTAAACTAATAAAAGCGGATATTGGATCGAGTTCTAAAAAGAAAGATGGTTATATAGGGTTAAAAAACTTGGGTTGCTACCCTTGTTTAAGTTGCTCTTGTTGCTCAAATTTAGTTAAAGGTCCCACTTTTTCGCACCCTCATACAGGGAAGAAATATATGATTAAGGGTTATTATACTTGCCTTACCACATACATCATTTATATGGTTAAATGCCCATGTGGGGGCGTTTACATAGGAGAGTCCACCCGGAGTGCCAAAGACCGCATTATAGAACACAAAAGTAACAGAAGGACAGGTAACCTTAAAGCACCCCTATCTAGCCACTTTCTTAGCCATGGTCACTCCATTAGCCAATTCAAATTCCAAATTATTGATCATGTTATATTACCACACAGAGGGGGAGATAGAGAGTTGCTATTGAAGCAAAGTGAGTCATACTGGATTTTTGAATTAGGTACAATGGACCCCAAAGGTCTAAATAGAGAATGGGACCTCACTGTCTTCTTGTAAAGAATATAATGTATAGTGCTGCTATAAATGTTGCATCTGAGCATAGGAATTTTTGGAAAGTGATATATTGTTAAGTAAGAGTTTTTTCTTAATTAAATTGTAATAATATAATGGTTTTATATTTAGTATAAAATTTGTAAGCACCTTAGGGGTTAAAGCGGTTTAAATTGTTGTATAGCGCCACCTAGTGGTGTAAGGATATATAAGGCTATGATCAGTGTTTGCAAGCTATAGCATGAATAAGAGATAGGATCCCGAAACGTCGCTGTGCTGATTCTCCTCTGATCAATAAAGATTGATTTGCTGTCACCTCAACTGTTTTCTTTGAATTCTGTAACTTTGGGTCTTGGACAATGACCCAGGGGTTACCTGCATTTGGTATATATTTGAACTCTAGAGTGCTGGAACATATTGGTTTGTTTGCATATATTATCAATATCAGGTGCTTTATACCCTCTGGCTATGAATTTGTTTCTCATGATCTCAAACTGATGAATTTTATCCTCCTCAGTTGTGTTATTACGAACCACTCTCATTAGTTGCAATTTAACTATCCCCAATTTAAGTTGAGGGGAGTGGAAACTTTGATAAGTAAGCAGGGTATTTCTTTCTGTAGGTTTTGAAACAAGCTTAGTATTCAACTTACAACTGCAATAACTCTGAGTTTTATAAATACAAAGGTCCAGAAAATTAACTGAGGTGCTGCTATAGTCAAGTTTGAACTTCACATTGGGTTCACTGCTGTGAAGATTTGTTTTTTATGTATATCTATTTGGTATAAAGGGTATTTTTTCTAAATTCTGGGATTTTGTTATTCTAAAAGCCTGGCCCTTTAATATACAAAGCTGTTCTCCCATCTACACATAGGTCCCAACTTGCATATAAGGTGTTTTAACCATTTGCTATGCGAGTGCTGTTTTATATTCTGCAGTTGGTGGCACGAGTAACATACTCCCTTGTTTACATGTTGGTATATGGCAGGTATAGTGTGTTTCATTGAGTTTCAGATTCAAGTCGACAACTATCAATTATTTGACAGAGTTAGATGCTTGTTTGTTAAGCCACTTTCAGATTTCTCTGAACTTAGTCACGCCCCAATATGCGTCATAGATGACGTCTTGGCCAATGGGAAAGCGGCGGGTTGGTTAAAATGGGCCCGTAGTGTACATGCACACATATCATCACCGAATGGAGCTTTGAGACGCCGAATTGTGTTTACACTAATACAGGTATGCAGATCGTATTATTATTTAGATAATGTTTTTTCAAGTAGAGCGTCTCCTGTTTTTTTGGAGCTTAGTTTAACTAGGGGTCCAGTTGTATTGGAAGTATTGATAGTTAAAATACTTTCATTTCTTCTCATTCACCTAGATTACAAGTTTTGCGTTGTGGTTTGTAACACTGAAAATATGGCATTTTCAGCATTAAAACAGCACTGCAGCTATTACAAGTGTTGTCGGTATAGCTGTACCGCACACTTTTTAGCCTGTAACACAACGTCAGTCCTGCACACGTAAAAATTATTTTTTTTCATGGGATTCCAATAACGCCGGGAATTACGAGTTTTGCGGTATGGCTAAAAAGTGAGCGTTACAGCCTAAAACGACAAGATCTGTAACGCCATCTAAAGTCAGTAGTTATGAGTTTTACGCTGCAAAGCTGTAGCATAAACCCATAACTAAAGTGTTACAAAGTGCACTAAACACCCATAAACTACCTATTAACCCCTAATCCGAGGCCCTCCCACATTACAAACACTATATATAAATTAACCCCTAATCTGCCACTCCTAACATCGACACCACTAAAAAAATGTATTAACCCCTATTCCGCCGCTCCCCGACATTGTCGCCACTATAATAAACTTATTAACCCGTAAACCATCACCCTCCCGAATCGCAAACACTATTTAAATATTATTAACCCCTAATCTGCCGTCCACCCACTCCGCCGCTATAATAAACCTATTAACCCCTAAACCAAAAGCCCCCCACAACAAAATAAACTAATTTCAATTAGTATAACCCCTAAACCCCCTAATTTTATTTTAAAATTACAATTTCCCTAACTTAAATTAAATTAAAATTTACCTGTCAAATTAAAAAAACTAATTTTAAACTAACAATTAAACTATTATAATTATTAAACTAAAATTAAACTAACTACCAATTAAATAAAACTAAACTACCAATAAAAAATCCTAATAACTAAATTACAAAAATAAACAAACACTAAATTACGAAAAATAACAAACAAATTATCAAAAATAAAAAAGAATTACACTTAATCTAATAGCCCTATCAAAATAACCCCCCCCCCCCAAAAAAAAAACCCCTAGCCTACAATAAACTACCAATGACCCATAAAAGGGTATTTTGTGAGGCATTGCCCCAAATATATCAGCTCTTTTACCTGTAAAAAAAAAATACAAACACCCCAACAGTAAAACCCACTACCAAACCAACCCCCCCCAAATAAAAAAACTATCTAAAATAACCTAAGGTAACCATTGCTCTGAAAAGGGCATTTGTAGGGGCATTGCCCTTTAAAAGAGCATTTAGCTCTTTTACATTGCCCAAACTCTAATCTAGAAATAAAACCCAACCAAAAAAAACCTTAAAAAAACCTAACACTAACCCCCGACGATCCACTTACAGTTGTTGAAGTCCCGCTTGAAGGATCTTCATCCAGCCGGCAAAGTCATTATCCATGCGGCAAGAAGTCTTCATCCAGGCGGCCTCTTCTATCTTCATCCAGCAGGCGGTAATAAGTCTTCATCCAGGTGGCCTCTTCGATCTTCATCCAGCCGGCGTGGAGCGGGTCCATCCTGAAGACATCCGGCGTGGAGCATCCTCTTCATACGGTCGCCGCCGTACACTGAATCTTCAATGCAAGGGACGCAATTCAAGATGGCATCCCTTGCATTCCTATTGGCTGAAAAATTTGAATCAGCCAATAGGAATTAGGGCTGCTAAAATCCTATTGGCTATTCAAATCAGCCAATAGGATTTAAGCAGCTCTCATTCTATTGGCTAATTCAAATTTCAGAGGTAAGTTTGTATTTATTTTAACTATGTAGTTAATAAATAGTTAATAACTATTTACTAACTAGTCTACCTAGTTAAAATAAATACAAACTTACCTGTGAAATAAAAATAAAACCTAAGCTAGCTACAATATAACTATTAGTTATATTGTAGCTAGTTTAGGCTTTATTTCACAGGTATGTATTAAGTTTTAAATAGGTAGTTAATTGTAACTTTAATTTAGATCTAATTGAATTATGTTAAAGTTAGGGGGGCTTTGGTTTAGAGTTAGGGTTCGGTTTAGGTTTTAATATAGTTTAGCTTGTTGCGATGTGGGGGGCTGGCGGTTTAGGGGTTAATAGGTTTATTTAGTTAATAATTGTAAATTTAATTTAGCTATATTTTTATTATGTTAAAGTTAGGGGTGTTAGGGTTAGATTTAGGGTTACGTTAGGTTTAGGGGTTAATATAGTTTAATTTAGCTTGTTGCGATGTGGGGGGATGGCGGTTTAGGGGTTAATAAATGTAGTATAGTGGCAGCAATATCGGGAGCGGCAGATTAGGGGTTAATAATTTTATTTAGGTAGCGGCAGATTAGGGGTTAATCACTGTAGGCAGTCATCAGTGATGTTGTGGGCAGCAGATTAGGGGTGTTTAGACTCGGGGTTTATGTTAGAGTGTTAGGTTTAAACTGTATTTTTATTTCCCCATAGACATCAATGGGGCTGCGTTACGGAACTTTTGTTTCCGCGATCGCAGGTGTTGATTTCTATGGGGAAATCGTGCACAAGCACGTCTCAGCAGCACTCTGATTGTGTGCGGTATGGAGCTCAACGCAACCATATCACACACAAAAGGCATATGTTTGAAAACTCGTAATGACAGCACTATAGGAAATTAAATAACGTAACTTTTGTTGTGTTTGTTAATTTCTCTATAGCGCTCAAAACTCATAATCTAGCTGATTGTTAACTATATGGGCTAGTACATTGTCTGCAGATCTGGGACCTTTGGTGGTATTAAGTAGTAATTAGCAATTCATGCCAATTCTAACACACTGTTGATTTTGCTTGAGATCCCAATTATGCTGTGATACACTGAACCGTGTTAGTGTATTCATAAACATATATGCCTTTTTGCAACAAAGTTAACATAGTTACTGGATTGATCAATACATACATTGTATACTATTTTGAAATTTAAAACAGGTTCTAGCAGTGTTAGGTTAAATACTTTCATGTATAACTGATATATGGTTCAGCTTTCAATTTTAAATGTAGTGGTTCACTGTGGGGATATTTTGAAGATAATGTTATTTTGTTATTATTCACAGTATCATTAGTCACCATGTTCAATTAAGGTGTTTCATTAATTTGTTTGTTTTAATGTAACTGTTCGAATATGCTTTAATTTATGTAGGTATATTATGTTTTTAGATTGTCTTGAAAAAGGCTAGATACACAGTCGAAACATCGACTGACATGTTTATGATGAATTAAATTAAATAAAGTTTTTTTCTACTACGTTTAAGTCCTGTGAGTGCCCTTACTTTTGGAGATGTTGTTTTATATATATATAAAAATTGCCTTCAAAACTGAGCTTGACTGGGAATAAAAAGCGGGTCTGGAAAAACTGAAGACCAGCCCTATAATCAATAAAGTTTGTATAATGCTTACTCCAGAGAGGGAGGAGCTGAGTCCTTGCTATATGTCTGACCGTTTAACTGGCAGAAACAATTATTTACTTTGCTTAATTTGATTTGTTTTGTTAACTGGGACCATCTTAGCTGCCAAGTACTGGTTAGTTAGAGAAATATTGTTTGTGTAGTTAGTCTTCTAAAGAGGAGTTGAGTTCTCTTTGTTTTATGTTTGATTTAAAATGGGAAATATACCCCATGTTAAAATGTATTGATAAAAATAAAACAGCCCAAAGAAACTATATTTCATGCTGAAGTGACTTTGTAAAGGCCTTGCCAAAGAAATACAATTATATATATAATATATATAATATAATATATATATATATATATATATATATATATATATATATATATATATATATATATATATATATATATATATATATATATATATATTATGCCTCTGCTCCCCTTTTGGTGATAGCTTTAAGAGACATTGTCACTCACACCAACCTCATGCCCCCCATCCACAAATCTTAAACAAGATTCTTGTTTCTGCAGTGTCACAATAGTAGTGCCATATTGGCTAAAAGGAACAAATTCTACTGCCTTCAGTTTGCATCCACTGTGACCTCACCAACCTTCAAATAGACTGTGTGTGAATAAATAACTTATAGATGGTACCTTGCACCAAATAGCAATAACATTGTCATTTAACCCAGCTAAGCTCAGCATTGAAAATCTGGAAGCAAATACAGGCTGAATCACTGCTATTGTTATTTGGTGCATGTTTACATCTCTTGTAAGAGACATATTACAACTAGCCCTTCTACGAGTGGAGTGCAAATGAGCATTCCCGTTTGCACGTTATCTTTCTCTAGACTGAGACTTTTTCAGGTGTTGGGTTGCACTCGTATTATGAGTTGAAAGTAAAAAGTTTGCATGCAAGTGAAAACTCGACATGTGCAAAAAGTGGAACTTAGAATATTGAGACCACCTTAACATATTCCCCCATAGACTTCAATAGAGCTCAAAAAGTGGAAAAAAACCACCCATACTCGCAGGCAAATCCGAACGCGTTTAACCAAGCGCGCTAACCCAACATGAATATTTCACATCCCAATGTTCTTCACATAGCAGAATATGTTCTATTTGTTCTTTTATATATATATATATATATATATATATATATATATATATATATATATACAATACAATACAATATGAAAGAAGGATTGAGCGAAAAATTATCAGTCAATCAAAGAGGGACACAGGCCGCACTTAGTTTACCAGAGTTTTATTACTATGTAGTTCAGAACAACCGTAAATCAGAACGTCTACCCTCCACCCTATTCCTTTAAAGTGGAATACACACCAACTAAAATATACAGGTATTAAGAACAGGCTGGCCAGCTATTCATTGAAATATATCTCACAGACTTGCATGCACCATATACTCAGTATCCATATACACATAATATCAATATTGCAAATGTAACTGGGAGACAGGTATATAAAGAACTTAGTAGACAGAACTAGTCCATCAATTTATACGGGGCCCCAATGTTGCAGCTGTTATTAACAAGTAACTGTTCAGTTTCCAAGCTCTCAGTGTTTACACACGCTCTGGATCTGGACACAGTTTCTTAATTTTCCTTTTGTACAATGTAACAACTTGATTGCAAGATTTATGCTTGTGATTTCTTTTATGGTTAAACTTGTGAGAGATATACATGCAGTGTCTTTCTGAAGGTTTTACGCTCACTGTACCTTGGCGGGACAGACCCGGCTGTCAGCTGCAAGACTTTAAAGCCAATATAAAGGACTATTATTTCAGTACCTGTTATAGCGGTTAGACAGTGCAAGAGTCTTTGTTGCTGCAATAGGGCTGCTTCACTTGCTTACCGCCGTGTACCCTTCAGCGTTTCAGCGTTCCTCAGTGAGATTCAAATGCTGCTGGCTCTGTTCTCTGCTGCTCACAGCTGTTCACCTGTTGTGCTTTGCTCAATCATGACGCGTTTCTCCCCTCCCACATAGGGCTGAGTGTCGGGGCCTCATCAGATGTGTATCTAGGGGGGTGTGTCACAGGCTTTATATTATCATTGATTAACAGTACCTCCCCCATTCTTTCACAGCACTGTTCAAACTACACAGCTTCAAAGCAAAACCGTGTCATTCAATCGGTGTAAAAACCACATACAAAGGAACTGATCATTAATATTTACAATATATACACAGAGATAGATTTGGCTGATGCATGCTTAGGATTAGATTGCAACATATTACGGATTATTACGATTTTATGGTTGCGACTTTATGGACACACCTCCACTGCTAAATATATTGCTTTTTACCTACATTCACTTGTTTTAAATATAATTGTGTAGCTTCTATGTTCTTTTTAAGTTAGAGAAACTTTCAATTAATGAACATTAAGGCCTACGTTATACTATAATAACAAAGGTATATGGAGCTTCCTAAATGTCACTACCCTCTTTTAACCAGATACATATTGATCGCAAGTTAACCCTTTTTGCTTGTACATACTTTAGATAAGGAGAGCTTTTCACAAGAAATGTGCATACTCTATTTTCTCATTTAAACCAGTTGGACTTAAGGTATTTAACCTAAAAATCCATCTTGATTCATGCTGCAAAATGATTTTGTCCAAGTAACCGCCCCTTCTGTTCTGTTTTAACTGTTCAATGCCCATAATTTGCAACTTGGTGTAATCTGAATTATGGTAAAGTTTGAAGTGTCTTGCTACTGGGCTATCCATGTCTTCATTCTTAATGTCGTCTCTATGCTCTCGAATTCTACTTTTGAACTCTCTAGTAGTTTTACCTACATAGAATCTGGGGCATGAACAGTGGGAAAACCAAGTATGTCTTCAGCGAACTCTCAGAGTGGGTAGATAAACATATCATACTCTGGTTGAGGTTCGTGGACGACATACTTGTTCTCTGGAAGGGTGATGAAAAGTCAGTTCATGAATTTGTCAATATCCTGAACAAAAATGATCTGAATCTATTCCTCACATATAACATTAGCACAGAAAGTGCAATTTTTCTTGACTTAAAAATAACTAAACAAGACAACACACTGCACACTAATATTCATCGCAAACAAACAGCAACAAATAGTTTGCTGCAGGCGAATAGCCATCACCCTGAGCATCAAAAAAGAGGCGTGCCCATAGGCCAATTTTTGAGGCTCAAAAGATGTTGCTCTTCAATAAAAGTATTTGAAGAACAAGCTAAAATAATGGCAGACAGATTCCTAGCAAGGGGCTACTCTCGAAAAATAGTGGAAAAAGCATGGGTGAGAGCAAGAAAAACCTGTAGAACTGACCTCCTATATTCCAAAAAGAAATCAGATAGTGACACAGAAGTAAGATTAATTACGGAATATAATTCACACTGGAGGAAGCTAAAAGGTATCCTCAATAACCATTGGCACATATTGTCTGATGATGCATCACTTAAGGGATGCATATCAGAGTATCCACTATTGACGGCGAGAAGGGCCCCAAGCATAAAGGATATGCTAGTACACAGCGAATTTAAAAAAGAGGAAACCAAGAATTGGTTAACAGTGTCACAACATAAAGCAGGCAGTGTACCATGTGGACACTGTGTATACTGCCCATTTGTTAAAAGATCTGCCATATTCAGTACCCCAACTAGGGGTAAGGTGTACTATGTAAGAGAGAGGATATCATGCACCTCTAAAAACGTAATATACCTGCTTAACTGTTCATGCCCCAGATTCTATGTAGGTAAAACTACTAGAGAGTTCAAAAGTAGAATTCGAGAGCATAGAGACGACATTAAGAATGAAGACATGGATAGCCCAGTAGCAAGACACTTCAAACTTTACCATAATTCAGATTACACCAAGTTGCAAATTATGGGCATTGAACAGTTAAAACAGAACAGAAGGGGCGGTTACTTGGACAAAATCATTTTGCAGCATGAATCAAGATGGATTTTTAGGTTAAATACCTTAAGTCCAACTGGTTTAAATGAGAAAATAGAGTATGCACATTTCTTGTGAAAAGCTCTCCTTATCTAAAGTATGTACAAGCAAAAAGGGTTAACTTGCGATCAATATGTATCTGGTTAAAAGAGGGTAGTGACATTTAGGAAGCTCCATATACCTTTGTTATTATAGTATAACGTAGGCCTTAATGTTCATTAATTGAAAGTTTCTCTAACTTAAAAAGAACATAGAAGCTACACAATTATATTTAAAACAAGTGAATGTAGGTAAAAAGCAATATATTTAGCAGTGGAGGTGTGTCCATAAAGTCGCAACCATAAAATCGTAATAATCCGTAATATGTTGCAATCTAATCCTAAGCATGCATCAGCCAAATCTATCTCTGTGTATATATTGTAAATATTAATGATCAGTTCCTTTGTATGTGGTTTTTACACCGATTGAATGACACGGTTTTGCTTTGAAGCTGTGTAGTTTGAACAGTGCTGTGAAAGAATGGGGGAGGTACTGTTAATCAATGATAATATAAAGCCTGTGACACACCCCCCTAGATACACATCTGATGAGGCCCCGACACTCAGCCCTATGTGGGAGGGGAGAAACACGTCATGATTGAGCAAAGCACAACAGGTGAACAGCTGTGAGCAGCAGAGAACAGAGCCAGCAGCATTTGAATCTCACTGAGGAACGCTGAAACGCTGAAGGGTACACGGCGGTAAGCAAGTGAAGCAGCCCTATTGCAGCAACAAAGACTCTTGCACTGTCTAACCGCTATAACAGGTACTGAAATAATAGTCCTTTATATTGGCTTTAAAGTCTTGCAGCTGACAGCCGGGTCTGTCCCGCCAAGGTACAGTGAGCGTAAAACCTTCAGAAAGACACTGCATGTATATCTCTCACAAGTTTAACCATAAAAGGAATCACAAGCATAAATCTTGCAATCAAGTTGTTACATTGTACAAAAGGAAAATTAAGAAACTGTGTCCAGATCCAGAGCGTGTGTAAACACTGAGAGCTTGGAAACTGAACAGTTACTTGTTAATAACAGCTGCAACATTGGGGCCCCGTATAAATTGATGGACTAGTTCTGTCTACTAAGTTCTTTATATACCTGTCTCCCAGTTACATTTGCAATATTGATATTATGTGTATATGGATACTGAGTATATGGTGCATGCAAGTCTGTGAGATATATTTCAATGAATAGCTGGCCAGCCTGTTCTTAATACCTGTATATTTTAGTTGGTGTGTATTCCACTTTAAAGGAATAGGGTGGAGGGTAGACGTTCTGATTTACGGTTGTTCTGAACTACATAGTAATAAAACTCTGGTAAACTAAGTGCGGCCTGTGTCCCTCTTTGATTGACTGATAATTTTTCGCTCAATCCTTCTTTCATATTGTATTGTATATTATTTTGGGACTGCCAGCACAGTTTGTGAGTATTGGAATTTGAGAGTTTAATTGTGCACCACCACACATCTTTATTTTATATATATATATATATATATATATATATATATATATATATATATATATATATATATATATATATATATATATATATATTATACCTGTTACCACCCCTAAGAGGAGTTTTTGCAAGGGCAATAACTTTTACTGAAAAATCACCAATACTAGTAAAGTGTACAAGATTAAAATGTCTGGCAACTGTAGAATCCTTATTGTAATTTTTTACATCATTTACATGCTCCCTTACCCTGACATTTACCTCCCTTGTCGTTTTGCCAACATACTGCACATGGCAAACGTTACACTCAAGTAGGTAAACTGCAAAGGTGGTTTTACAGTTTGCATAAAATGCAATTTCATAGACCATTTCATCAACAGATGACCTAAATACATTTTGGGCTTCCATCATATTACATGTTAGGCAAGTTCTGGCTCCATATTTGTGATTTCCCTTACTCCTTATCCATTGGTCACCTCTAGTTCTCTTCATATTGAGGACCATACTCGGAGCTAGTCTAGATGCCAAAGTCACTAGGTTTTTTAAAACAAATTTGCACTTGTCAATCTGGCTCTGTAAGACACTATCACCTGCAATTTTAGGCAGATTTCTCTTTAGAATTTTCACTATCTGTGAGAATTGAGTTCTATATTCAGTAGTGAAAACAATACTATCCCTATGTGAGGTGTTCATTTTTTTAGAATCCTTGTTTCTCATCACCATTGTACTAATTTCCAATTTGTTTCCTCTTTCCGAGTATGGTCCCCAATATGAAGAGAACTAGAGGTGACCAATGGATAAGGAGTAAGGGAAATCACAAATGCAGAGCCAGAACTTGCTTAACATGTAATATGATGGAAGTCACAAATTAGTTTAGTTTATCTGCTGATGAAATGGTCTATGAAATTGCATTTTATGCAAACTGTAAAACCACCTTTACAGTTTACCTACTTGAATGTAATGTTTGCCATGTGCAGTATGTTGGCAAAACTACAAGGGAGGTAAATGTCAGGGTAAGGGAGCATGTAAATGATGTAAAAAATTACAATAAGGATTCCACAGTTGCCAGACATTTTAATCTTGCACACTTTACTAGTTTTGGTGATTTTTCAGTAAAAGTTATTGACCTTGCAAAAACTCCTCTTAGGGGTGGTAACAGGTATAAAATACTTGACAAAAAGGAACTTTACTGGATATATAAGCTAAAAACTAGGGTGCTTACAGGTTTGAATTTGGAGTGGGATATCATCTATTTTGTATGAATCCTTTTTGAGTTGATTATTTGTTAATCCTTGTAGGTTCTACTGTCCTTATATACTGATATTTGGAGACAGGTCCAATATAATATGTATTGCATATGCGTAAAGCTGGATCTGTTTATCAGACATAATGGGATGTGATATGATATGCACATTTTGATGTCAAATAAATGTGTTGTTAACAAGAATTTTTTGATTATGTGAGTGTGCATTATATCAGCAAGTGGTTTTGACTGTAATATAGCATCTTGTGGAATACTGTGACACATTAAATTGGTGTTTATGTACATGAAATATATTGTTGTTCATGTTCTAGAGATATATTGAGATTGTGTCACAGTATAACACACAAAACAAGTGCTTTGATTTAAAAAATAAATTCTCTATTTCTGCATATTTCAAAACTATTAACAAGTATTTGCATTTGATGTATTATTTGTATATATGTTTGTGTATATGAGTGTTTTTCCTTAATATGTACTTGTGCTTAACATGATATGGACTTTACAGTGACACATAAAGTTTTAATGGTCTTATGTTGATATTAATGGATTGTGGGACATTAAAGAGTTAATGTGTATCATCTGTAGTCTATGAGGAAGCTCCACTAGAGTGCGCAAAATGCATAAGACTTTTTTTCCCATGTTCTGTACTTATGTTGATAAAATAAATACTTTTTTTTTAATCTGCTGCTGCTGTGCTGCTGGACTTTTGTTTCTACATTAAAAAAACTTTACCTTGGTGTTAGTTTTGTGCCTGCTGTTGTGTCCTCTGACCTATACTTTCTGCACCAATTCCTGCCCTCCCACCCATCAATATCCTGCGCTCAGTGCTGCCAATTACAGCCAAAGGAAAAACTAATTTTATGGGGTAGTGAAGAGTAAGTCAGGGTAAAGGGGAAGAGAGCTTCATAATTTAGAGAATACATTTAAAACTCTTAATCTAATGTTCAAAGCACTGCTAATTCCTGTCACAGAATTTTACAGTGGGAGGACAAATTTAGAAGAAGTAGAGTGCCCCTTATGCACTGCTGCTCTCTGTCACACTTGCGGAGTGATACTGGCTTTTAAAGTATGTTTGTAATTGACAACTTTTTTCCAACTCGCACACAGGGTCAGGAATTTTTTACTCACTCGTTACTTGTCCTTGCAGTCAGACTCTTCCTAATGCTCTATTCTTCAACATTAACATATTACAGAACTGCGCCCTCCTCACCTAAAATGCACATGCTTTTCACAAGAAACATTCACAGTGGAGTCAGGGGAGCACACAGCCAATCAACAGCCCCCTGAAACTCCAGTGCAGTTGCTATTTAACTTCTACTCTGTCTCAGCCAGCCTCCCTCACTGCATGCTTCCTGTGCTAGTCATAGATACTGACATCCTCTCATTACGGCACCAAAGCAAAACAGTCTCAGAAAGCATACAGTGCAGCCTGATTGGGGGGCCCAACGGGGGGCATAAAATTATGCTGATGGGGCTGCCCTCACTTTAGTGATGCCAATGCACATGATCTCTATGTCCCCTAGAGTTCTCATGTTTGTATAGGTTGCCTAGAAACTCTCCCACTCTCTAAACATGAAAAATGTAGGTAACATAGACATAATGTTCTTCCTAGTTGCTTCCTTTCTACCCCTGGAACAGTCAACGCTGACACCAGCAGGTGCAGCGCACTGTGAAATCTCCTGGTTTCTTGGTAGGCCAATTCTGCTCTGCACATAGATGAATTGATACTGTTTTGAAGAAAATTCTGGGATTTTGTAGGCATATAGTCAGGTACATGATTAAGCAATTATACCAAACGTGTTCTATTGACCATAAACTTAATATGTAGGCTGAAACACAATCATTAACTGAAACAGAAACAGTTGTATAGGAAGAATACAACTGGGTGAGGTTGCTGAAGAGTTTAATTTGAAAATCATACACCATAGCAAGACTGAGCACAGCAACAAGACACAAGGTAGTTATACTGCATCAGCAAGATCTCTCCTAGTCAGAAATTTCTAGGCAGACAGGGGTTTCCAGATGTACTGTCCAAGGTAGACCAATTAAAATTAGTGCAGCAGATGAAAGACACATCACTCTTCCCTTTGAAATCGGAAGATATCTAGCAGTGTCATCAATTCAGAATGGTCAGAAACCAATGGGATCCTGGTACACACATCTACTATCTGGAGAAGTCTTGTCATAAGAGGTCTTCATGAAAGACCATGACACTCCCACCACCATGCTTGACTGTAGGCAAGACACACTTGTCTTTGTACTCCTCACCTGGTTGCCGCCACACACGCTTGACACAATCTGAACCAAATAAGTTTATCTTGGTCTCATCGGACCACAGGACATGGTTCCAGTAATCCATGTCCTTAGTCTGCTTGTCTTCAGCAAACTGTTTGCAGGCTTTCTTGTGCATCATCTTTAGAAGAGGCTTCCTTCTGGGATGACAGCTATGTAGACCAATTTGATGCAGTGTGCGGCATATGGTCTGAGCGCTGACAGGCTGACCCCCCACCCCTTTAACCTCTGCAGCAATGCTGGCAGCACTCATATGTCTATTTCCCAACCTCTGGATATGACGCTGAGCATGTGCACTCAACTTCTTTGGTCGACCATGGCGAGGCCTGTTCTGAATGGAACCTGTCCTGTGAAACAGCTGTATGGCTTGCCCACCATTCTGCAGCTCAGTTTCAGGGTCTTGGCAATCTTCTTATAGCCTAGGCCATCATTATGTAGAGCAACAATTATTTTTTTCAGATCCTCAGAGAATTTTTTGCCATGAGGTGCCATATTGAACTTCCAGTGACCAGTATGAGAGAGTGTGAGAGCGATAACACCAAATTTAACACACCTGCTCCCCATTCACACCTGAGACCTTGTAACACTAACGAGTCACATGACACCGGGGAGGGAAAATAGCTAATTGGGCCCAATTTGGACATTTCCACTTTGGGGTGTACTCACTTTTGTTGCCAATGGTTTAGACATTAAAGGGACAGTATACACTCATTTTCATATAACTGCATGTAATAGACACTACTATAAAGAATAAGATGCACAGATACTGATATAAAAATCCAGTATAAAACTGTTTAAAAACTTACTTAGAAGCTGTCAGTTTGGCTCTGTTGAAAAGGTAGCTGGAAAGCCCACTGCAAGTGGCAAATAAGACACCCCCCCACCTCCCCCTTCTTTTGCATATGAAAAGACCCTTTACACAAACAGGAGCAAGCTGGAGAAGGTAGCTGACAGTATTCACATAAAACTTTGGGGCTTGGTTAGGAGTCTGAAAATCAGAGCAATGTTATTTAAAAATAAGCAAAACTATACATTTATTTAAAAAAAAAAACTTTATGATAAATAGATCATCTACAAAACATTTATGCAAAGAAAAAATGAGTGTATAATGTCCCTTTAATGGCTGTGTGTTGAGTTATTTTGAGGGGACATCACATTTATACTGTTATACAGGCTGTACACTCACAACTTTACATTGTAGTAAAGTGTCATTTCTTCAGTGTTGTCACATAAATAGGTGTACTCACTTTTGTGATATATATATGTATGTATGTATATACACACATTCTGTTTTGTTTTGTTTTTCTCAGTCAACATATATTAAATAATGTGCAATGTTTTCATGCATCTTAATAAAACAATAATATAAACTAGTGCTTGTGACTGTACTCAGATTGCTTGCTATGGATAAACTATTTACTGGGAACAAGTCAATACAAATTAAGCCTATCTAGCAAACTAATAAAGCCTCAAGCATTTCTTTTTTTTCCTGATAATGTATTGAGGAAAGTGCTTATTGGATGTTTCAAACTCTTAATGGCCCTTGAGAGATTTTATGATTTTCTGTTATCTGAGCAATAAAGACAAAAAGGACAGGCTGATAAGATAAGAGAATTCTAACCTGAGCAATAAAGCATGGACCTGGAATGTTCAGAATTTAAAGGTGCTGATAATATTACACCTCATGGAGCTAGGATTGCCTGGCTAGTCCAACAGCAGAATAGACAGAGGATTGCTTGAAAAAAAGTCAAGCAGTAAGTCATGTTTATAAAGTAAACGACACAAATTATATATGGGGCTTCATTGTCTGCTCAAGGTTAAGTGTGGCACTTTCAATTTGTAATAGAAATTGATGACTTAACATAGTTAAATCTGTGCTTTTTGATTAGTTTTCCTATTTGAATTGTAACCTATAAAAAAGAGACATCCACAGCCTTGACCATCACTTTTGCTGTGTGCTAAAATAAACTTGCTGCAAGCACAGTCAGCATTTAATGGATCAGTACCAGATCACACTCACCTAGATTACGAGTTTTGCAGGGTGCAAAACGAACGCAACAAAAGTTGCATTATTTCACCCTCCATAGCGCTGCCATTACGAGTTTCTAAAAAACTGCCTTGTGCGTGTGATATGTTGGCGTTAAGCTCCATACCGCACAAAATCCAAGGGCTACTTTGACGTGCTTGTGCACGCTTTCCCCCATATACATCAATGGGGAGAGATTGTTAGAAAAAAACTAAAACCTGAAGTGCGGAATGGCGATCGCCATAATGCAACCCCATTGATGTTTATGGGGAACATTTTTTACATTTAAACCTAACATAAACCCCAAGTCTAAACACCCCTAATCTGCCGTCCCGACATCACGACACCTAAATAAAGTTAATAAACCCTAATCTGCCGCTCCCAACATCGCCGCCACTATAATAAAGTTATTAACCCCTATTCCGCCGCTCCTCGACATCGCCGCCACTATAGTAACGTTATTAACCTCTAATCTGCTGCCCCAGAGATCACCGCCACTAATAAAAGCTATTAACCCCCTATTCCGCCGTTTCCCGACATCGCCGCCACAAAATAAAGTTATTAACCCCCAAACCTCCGGCCTCCCACATCTCTGCCACTAAATAAACCTATTAAACCCTAAACCGCCAGTCCACATCGCAAAACACTAAATTAAACTATTAACCCCTACATCTAACACCCCCCTAACTTTAAATGAAAATTACTATATAACTTTTTAAATAAATAAAAACTTACCTGTGAAATAAAAATAAACCTAACATTAAACTATAAATTAACCTTACATTACTATTCTAATAAAATAAAAAAAACTGCCAATTAAAATATCTAAATTACAAATTTAAAAAAACCTAAACACTACGAAATTTTTTTAAAAAACACAAATCCTATGAAAATTTTTAAAAATCTAAGTTTAACAAAAATAATGAACACTGAAATCACGAAAAAAAATAAAATAAAAATAAACAAAATTATCAAAAATAAAAACAATTACACCTAATCTAATAGCCCTATAAAAATAAAAACACCCCCTAGCCTACAATAAACTACCAATATCCCTTTAAAGGGCCTTTTGTAGGGCTTTGCCCTAAAGAAATCAGCTCTTTTACATGTAAAGTAAGTTCCCCCCAACAGTAAAACTCACCACCCAACCAACCCCCAAAAATAAAAAACCTAACTCTAAAAAAACCTAAGCTACCCATTGCCCCTATGTATGGGCATTGCCCTTAAAAGGGCATTTAGCTATTTTGCATTGCCCTTAAAAGGGCATTTAGCTCTTCAGATTGCCCAAACTCTAATCTAAAAAAAAAACTAACACTAATCTCAGAAGATCTACTCACAGTTTCTGAAGTCCAGACATCCAGGTGGCGAGAAGTCTTCATCCAGACAGCGAGGTCTTCATCCATCCCCGGGGCGTCTTCTATCTTAATCCTGGCGGCGAGGAGCGGAGCCATCTTGGAAGCTGATCTCATCCTGTGTGGAGCGTCCTCTTCATACAGTCGCCGCCGTACACTGAAGTTAAATGCAAGGTAGCTGTTTCCCTTGCATTCCTATTGGATGATTTGATTCTTCAAATTCAAATCAGTTAATAGGATGAGAGCTACTGAAATCCTATTGACTGATTTGAGCAACCAATAGGATTTCAGTAGCTCTCTTCCTATTGCCTGTTTTGAACAGCCAAAAGGATTTCAGTAGCTCTCATCCTATTTGCATTTGAAGAATCAAATCCGCCAATAAGAATGCAAGGGATGCCATTTTGGAACGACTACCTTGCATTCAACAAGGTGTTTGACTGCAAAAGGGCTATATTGTATACACACACACACACATATATATATATATATATATATATATATATATATTTATATATATATATATATATATACAGTATCCAACAAAAGTGAGTACACACCTCACATTTTTGTAAATATTTTATTATATATTTTCATGTGACAACACTGAAGAAATAACACTTTGCTACAATGTAAAGTAGTGAGTGTACAGCCTGTATAACAGTGTAAATTTGCTGTCCCCTTAAAATAACTTAACACACAGCCATTAATGCCTAAACCATTGGCAGCAAAAGTGAGTACACCCCTAAGTGGAAATGTCCAAATTGGACCCAATTAGCCATCTTCCCTTCCCGGTGTCATGTGACTTGTTAGTGTTACAAGGTCTCAGGTGTGAATAGGGAGCAGGTGTGTTAAATTTGGTGTTATCGGTTTCACACTCTCTCATACTGGTCACTGGAAGTTCAACATGGCACCTCATGGCAAAGAACTCTCTGAGTGTAATGTCTGAAAAAGAGACATATATTAGAGTGGACCAAAGAGCGCTCGTGAACTGGGACCCACGATCGGTCAAAATTTTCTTAGGCAAACTATGTAGCCTGATAACATGTGTTAGAAGAAGTTGTATGGTTTCTGCTGTTGTGGGAAGTTTGTGATAAGGTATCAGATGGATCATTTTGCTGAAAAGATCCACTACTACTACAATAGTGGTGTATTTGTCAGATGTAGGTAAATCCACAATGTAATCCAGAGCGATTTCCTGCCAGGGTTTCTCGGGGGTAGGTATCGAGAGTAGAAGGCCGTAAGGTGGTCTTTTGTTCCTTTTGTATATGGTACAAGTGGGGCAAGAGTTTATGAACTGTGTTACATCAGTTAACATGGTTGGCCACCAGTAGGATCTCTGTACCAATTCCCTGGTTTTAGTTAGTCCACAATGTCCCCCAAGAGATGAATCATGAGCGGATCTGAATAGCTGGTCATGTAGAGATGGAGGGAGGTACAGTTTATTCCCGTAACAGTAGAGTCCGTCGTTATTCTTCCTTAAAAGATGTACAGGTTTTGAAGAATCTTTTATTTGTTCAGTTCGTAATAAAGGAACAGAATCTATCATAAACAGGAGGAAGTTTTCTTCAGGAATAATGTTTTGGGTTGTGGTCGTTGCTGATGATGTTTGTGGAAGACGAGATAGCGCATCTGCCTTCCCATTCTTGCTGGCTGCTCTGTAGGTAATGAGAAAATTAAAGCGTAAGAAGAATAAGTTCCAACGAACTTGGCGGGCGGAGAGTGTTCTTGTGGACTTCAGCAATTGTAAGTTCCTATGGTCAGTGTAAACTATAGTTGGTGTTGTAGCTCCTTCCAATAGGTGTCTCCATTGTTCAAATGCGGCCTTTATGGCGAGGAGTTCCTTTTCGCCGACTGGATAATTTCTCTCTGCTGTTGTTAAGGTACGGGAATAGTAAGCAACGGGGTGCAATGGTTGTTGTAGAGATTGTCGTTGTGAGAGGATGGCTCCAAGGGCAAAGTCAGAAGCATCTACTTCAAGAGTATATGGGAGTTCTGAGTTAGGGTAGCGCAGAATGGGTGCAGAGGTAAAATGTGATTTCAATAAATCAAAGGTATTTTGGGTGGCAGTAGACCAGGTGAATTTTATATTTTGTTTTGTAAGATCGATGAGAGGTTTAGCCAGAGAAGAGTAGTTTTTTATAAATTTTCTGTAGAAGTTGGCGAATCCTAGAAAACTTTGAACTTGTTTTCTGGAGGTAGGGACAGGCCAATCTACTACAGTTTTAATTTTAGTGTCGTCCATACGTATACCCTTATCAGATATTATGTACCCAAGGAACGGTATACTATTTGCATGAAAAGTGCATTTTTCTGCTTTTACATATAAAGAATTGCTTCTGAGTCTTGTCAGTACCTGACGGACGTGGGTTTTGTGTTCTAATAGAGTTTTTGAGAATATGAGAATGTCGTCTAGATAAATGACCACATAGGTATCCAGTATATCCTTGAAAATATCATTTATCAGGTGCTGGAAGGTGGCAGGAGCATTTTATTTAACTGCCTATAATCCACTATAGGTGTTAGAGAAGCATCTTTGTTTTTAACGAAAAAAATCCCTGCTGCTGCAGGAGAAGTTGATGGTCTTATAAAACCCTTTTTAAGGTTTTCTTCAAGGTAAGTTCTAAGATGTAGTAATTCTGGTTTAGACAAAGGAAAAATGTGCCCACAGGGAATAGCTGCTCCTGGAAGTAGATCGATTGGGCAGTCATATGGCCTGTGTGGTGGGAGATTTTCTGATTGTTTCTTGCTGAACACATCAGTAAAATCTTCATAATCAGTGGGCACATTTGTATGCAACCCTTCAGGGGAAGGTTGAAGTAAGAGTTGGGGGTAACAAGTTACCTTGCAGTAATCAGATCTAAATTGTAGAGAAAGAGATGACCAAGATATTAGAGGATCATGTTGCCTAAGCCACTGTAACCCTAAAATTAGAGGAAAGTCAGGTGAGGTGATGACATCGAATTTGATATACTCCCTATGGTGACACTCTGTTGACATTAAGATGGGTGTTGTTTCAAACAATACAGGTCCTGTGGACAAGACCTCACCATCTATCCATCTCAAATGAACAGGAGACAATTTCTTATGCAGGGGTATTTTATTAGTTTCACAAAAGGTTACATCAATGTAAGAGAGGGAGGCTCCGGAGTCAATAATCCCTTGGACGGTCACCCGAGTTTGATCCCACTGTAAAACAAGATTAGTTTTACAATACTGATTGCTTTTGAGTACAGTCTTAATTGAAGGAGAGGGAATAAACAGCTTACCCTTTCTTTGGCGAATGAGGTTGGGGCAATCTCTGACCCCGTGCTCTTCAGAGGCACAGTACATGCACAGGTTATGAGTGCGACGTCTTATCTTTTCCTGGGAACTTAGGGGTCCTCTTAGGAAGGTAATGTCCATAGGCTCTGGTGGGGGTTTTGAATGTGTACTGGGTGGGTTGGTTGGAAACCTTGGTATAGAGGGTGAGTCATGACTAGTTCTCTCGTGATGTCTTTCCCTGAGCCTTCTATATATGAAGATACAGAGATCTATAAGTTGTTCCAGAGTAGGAGGTATTTGGGTGCGAGATAGCTCATCCTTAACAGCATCCGACAACCCCAACCGAAATTGATTTCGGAGAGACAAGTTGTTCCATTGGGTGTCAGGAGCCCACCGCTTGAATTCTGCTATATATTCCTCTACCTCTCTTTTCCTCTGTCTTAAGGACCTCATGGCATTTTCAGCCATTTGCTGCTTAAAGGGGTCCTCATAAATTTGTGATAAGGCAGAGAAAAAAGAGTCCAAGGAATTGAGTATGTCATCATTGTGCTCCAGAAAAGTATTGGCCCATGCCCTAGGCTCAGCCCTTAAGTAGGAAATGGTTGTCATAACTTTTACCCTATCATTAGGATAGGTATAAGGTTTGAGAGTAAATAATAAATAGCAAGAATTTTTAAATTCCCTAAAAATCTTTCTATCTCCAGAGAAAGGTTCAGGGGTACTAATGTGGGGTTCTAGAGGAGGGGGCTTCCTATCAACTACCTCCTTGATATAAGTTTTCAAATTATCATTTTCAAGTTTTAGTGCAGTAAGACCTTCAGTTAATAAATCTACTTTGTTAGTTAGTGTTTGTATGTGTGTATTCATATCAGTTGGGTCCATTTTAAAGGGCTTGGTATTTCGGTAAAACCGCAAGTATGGTAAGTGCTGAGAGTGGTTAGAAGGCAGCTAGAGTCGGCAAGAGAGTGGCGTGTGACGTCACAGAGGCCGGAGTTCCGGTTAGCGAAGCAGTTCACTTCACAGGATAGCAGCCTGATTGTGAGAGTGCTCAGGGAGCGGTTGCTGCACAGACTGCAGGTAGAGGGTGGAGCTCAGGACTGGTCCAGAATGAATCAATACCAAGCAATGAGTAAGTGAGGATTGCTGGTATTTATGGCAAATGCAGGGGATTTAAAGGGCCAGTGCTATGTTTACAACAGTCAGAGGTAATAAGCATGACACTGAGGATCTGAAAAAAAGAATTGTTGCTCTACATAAAGATGGCCTAGGCTATAAGAAGATTGCCAAGACCCTGAAACTGAGCTGCAGCACGGTGGGCAAGACCATACAGTGGTTTCACAGGACAGGTTCCCCTCAGAACAGACCTCGCCATGGTTGACCAAAGAAGTTGAGTGCACATGCTCAGCGCCATATCCAGAGGTTGTCTTTGGGAAATATACGTATGAGTGCTGTCAGCATTGCTGCAGAGGTTGAAGGGGTGGGGGGCTCAACCTGTCAGTGCTCAGACCATACGCCGCACACTGCATCAAATTGGTCTGCATGGCTGGCATCCCAGAAGGAAGCCTCTTCTAAAGATGATGCACAAAAAAGCCTTCAAACAGTTTGCTGAAGAGAATAAGGCTAACGACATGGATTACTGGATCCATGTCCTGTGGTCCGATGAGACCAAGATAAATGTGTTTGGTTCAGATGGTGTCAAGCGTGTGTGGCAGCAACCAGGTGAGGAGTACAAAGACAAGTGTGTCTTGGCTACAGTCAAGCATGGTGGTAGGAATGTCATGGTCTGGGCCTGCATAAGTGCTACCAGCACTGGGGAGCTACAGTTCATTGATGAATGCCAACATGTACTGTGACATACTGAATCAGAGCATGATCCCCTCCCTTTGGAGACTGGGCTGCAGTGCAGTATTCCAACATAACGACCCTAAACACACATCCAAGTTGACCACTGCCTTGCTAAAGAAGCTGAGGGTAAAGGTGAGGGACTGGCCAAGCATGTCTCCAGACCTGAACCCTATTGAGAATCTGTGGGGCATACTCAAACGGAATGTCGTGGAGCGCAAGGTCTCTAACATCCACCAGCTCCGTGATGTCCTCATGGAGGAGTGGAAGAGGACTCCAGTTGCAACCTGTGAAGCTCCATGCCCAAGAGGGTTAAGGCAGTGCTGGAAAATAATGGTGGCCACACAAAATATTGACACTTTAGGTCAATTTTGGACATTTCCGCTTAGGAGTGTACTCACTTTTGTTGCCATCGGTTTAGACATTAATGGCTGTGTCGAGTTATTTTGAGGGGACAGCAGATTTACACTGTTATACAGGCTGTATACTCACTACTTTACATTGTAGCAAAGTGTAATGTTTTCAGTGTTGTCACATGAAAAGATATAATAAAATATTTACAAAATTGTGAGGGGTGTACTTACTTTTGTGGGATACTGTATATGTATGTGTGTGCCCATATGTATGTATTTATGTGTTTTAGTGCATATTAACTGTACATATTTAAAATTCCAATGTTCTTCACATACATGTTTTATTTTTATTGTAAATATATATTACTATTTATCTGTAAATACCTATCTATCTACTCCTATAGAATCTATAAGAATAGATAGGTATATACAGATATAAAGTATATAGTAATATATATTTACAATAGTATAGATATTAGGTATAGATATCTATTTTACATTAACATTATCAGATAAATATAGAAATATATATATTTAATAATACAAATTTAAAAAAAAATCTATGGGCTGGCTATACATAGCAGGATGGAGGAGTTCAGTCTTATCGCACTAGCCTTATTCCGGGACCTTGTCCGTAAGATGGATGTACAGTTTGCGAATCTTAGAGCTACCGTTAGAGAGGCCTACACGAAAGATGGCGCCCAGCTGTCACTTTCACCAAAGTACGTTCCCTCTATAACACCGGAGATACACCCTGTAACAGATTGGACTTTAAAATATAGCTCCGAAGACCAGTTGAGGCTGACAGCTCAAGGGGAAGCCCAGAAATATACTATTTACCCACCTTACATGCTTCGACTGCAACACTGCAGCAAATCTGGAAATTGAGCATGGCTCTGCTGTTTGACCGCGAGCAACCCACAAACAGGGAGCGTATGTCGGGCCCTCAGCTACCTAATCCAATTACAAATGGAAGCCAGAAACTTACCCCCTCACCCTCGGTGCCCTGTTCTGGGGATGCGGCGAACTATCTCCATACAGAATGGGATGTTTTACACAGCAGGTTGGACTTGAGCAGAGTCTGTATAGGCTAGATATAAACCTGTTCCTGGGGCACATATTAGGTCTGCAATTATGTGTGTACTGAGTGTGGACCCTATTAATGCACATACCTGTCTTTTTTAGCATGCAGCTAATAGCTGAATTTCCTATGTTTAATATGCAACACTCATATTCTATCATTATACCTTTCTATATTGTACTGTGTTCTCCTTAGTGTCCTGATCCAGTTTCATTAGGTCACAACAATGTAGTGGACACATACACAGCCCCCTAACACATATCTCAGACTTAACTTCCCCTACTTATAGCCCCCTAGTGGACATAGCATCTGCCACATGCTTAGAGATGCGACGGCTGGGGTTCTGATGTTGACCGGCTCAAGTACATTACCTATTTGCATGGGCTGTTGATGTATAAAGTTTACAGATATGTCGCACACATCTACTTTAGGACCTTGGACATGCACTGGCTGCTTCTGTTTAGAACTGAATCTCGTTTATCTCATTTCATGTTTAACTAAGTCATACGCTCTTATATGCCCTAATGCAATTCAGGTTTCAGACCAGTCTGCCTCCCATAGCTGACATATGATTTGTGTACAGTATGCATTTGATCTAGATGGGGCTATAGTATAAAGGTGGGATACTGTATTATTACTTTTTTTCTCCTAAGGAAGAAGTCTGAAATTCCGATAGGGTCTTTTACATACCCTCACTTCTTACAGCTTCCCTACTGCTACTCATTAGGATACCCATTACGACCCACCGATATCTCAGCTCTGATATCCAGGTTCATAGTTAACATGTATACTTCTTGCTCCCAACCAGAAATTTGTTGGTACATCTGCTTATACCGGTCTGCCTTCCTTATGTAGTTCCTGAAATTACCTATACCATTTAATAGAACTGAACCTTTCTTTTTTTTTTTTTTTTTCTTCCATTATTTAACACCCTCCATCTGTTCTTGGAATTATAGAATCCACCATGCTCCTCAGCTCAAAGACCGCCCCCCCTCTAAGACATGAGATACTCTCTAATTTTTTAACCTATTGGTCGCCTCCTTATAGTTACCCATTACCTTCACAAATAGGCATTTTTTAGTTTATATATGTACCTTTTGTTTTCGACTCTCAATGAACAAATACTGCATCCTGCATATACTGTGAAGCATTGCTCTGCTAGTATCTATGGGCTCAGTCCCCCTCCCTACCCTCACATAAGAGCAGCTCTCGACTGCTGATCTCCCCCCCACTTTTGAATATCTAGGCCCAAACGTGATCATTCCAGAAGCTAATTTCCTTCCCTAGATTACCTTAACCTTCATGGGTCCAAGAGTGATCCCTCATATCAAAAGAGGAAGCAACCATAGAAAAATGTTGATGTATTGAACACTGCTGCTTGGTTATTAATATGCAGGTCCCTCTTGGTTTTGGGGAACTGGTTTCATTCTCAGATATAAACTCTAATGACAAGTAGATTAGGTTCTTAGTTTAGCATGAGAGATGACTCACTAACCTTACATGCTATTCCCACTATAAGTAACACTATTTTTCATATAAGATCGCTCTTCTAGTTCATGTCTCCCTGTCAGTGGCCGGGATAGGGAGCTAACTTCTGCTAGCTTAATATTTTAAGCACAGCTATACAGTTACTTAAGAATTGTTTTTGACCTAAGTATATATAAATAGAGTCTCTCTGACTTTTCTTTCTCATTATTGTAGAACTTACAATAATCTACTTACAGATGACGATACAGTTTAATATACAGATTGTTCCTGGGCAGACAAATTTTGACTGTGGTACTCTGGGATATAACACAAATGTAGTAAAACCCATACCTTAGTTACTCCATTGGACTTGAATTCAGGCATCTCTCTGATAATAATACTTACTCACTTCCACACTTAATCAAGAACCCCAGAAGACCGTGTTTTCTAGTATTTTAATAGTGAAAATTGATGACCTAAAGTTACTTTAGATAATATAATATTACCTCTAGATAAAAGGGTGGCCTTGAGTTGTACTCCCTCTTAAACCCTAAATTTTAAACTCAAGCTGCCTGTCCTGCTCCTTATGTTTCCACTCCCACTCACTAATATACTCTAGCACTTTTTAATTATGCTTAGAGTATTATTGCGCGGTTTCTCTCGCAAAACCCTGCATTTATAATCATAACTTTTATTTACTCTATACTGTAACTTTGAATATCTATAACTTAGCGAATATCTATATAACCAATTGACCTCTATGGTGTGAATTAGCTCAGAAAATTATATGGCTGGTTATATGTTACAGTATTTATATTTTTTTCTGTTATACAAGCTTATACAATTTGCATGCCTTATACTCCAAGAGTGGCTCCATGATAATATGGGAGTTACACATTTAACTTTATAACAAAAGCTTGGTATATATATGTTAGTCAACAAATACAAATTAGTTAATTTGCTTTACAGCAACATCTAAACTACACGAGATCTGACACCTATATGTATGATACATAAGCAAAGTTACACTTTTTAATTTTATCTGTGATGTAACAGATATAATCGTGTTGTTAAAGATAATATGATCTCATTTGTATCTCTGTCTTTATTTTGCAAGTTGTATACTATCTAAATTTCTGCTTATATATTATATTGTATACCAAAAGTCATAAAAAAAAATTCTATGTGAAAGAACATAGGAATGTAAAATATGCGTAACGTTATTCGTGTTTTTTCACTTTAGGTCTAACACAGTGTCAGGTTAGTGCACATGAAGAATTACTAATCTTTAAGGACCACTCAATTAGTGTATAATACAAAACCTAAATAAATGTACAAGTGCATAATGTATATAAAGTTTAATGTATATGAGGACTCACATGAAAAAGTTTGAATGTAAAGTTTTGAGGAAATCTTACTTTTAACTTGTCCGTGTTAAAGATTGCCTTGCAGTTCGACCACCCACTTCGAGAAGAGGATGTGCTCAAGTTGATTGACATTTTGTAGCATCCAATCTTATAGTCTCAAATTTGCATGCTATATATCTATGTGCACTTGCACGCACTCAAGTAATCCCCTGGTGAGCAAACGCTACCCCCAATCTCATACGCACGTGACCCCCCCTTTTGCACACACCTTATCTAATGTTCAGACATGCTGCATGATCCTTTGCACTGCTTCACTTTGTCTCCTGGATGCTGACAGTTAGACAGCCTGGAGCAGATGAAGTTAAAACTAAAATAAAGCCGTGCACGCTTCTTTCATGTGCGCTAATGCGAGTTCTCGGAATGCCGGTGACGTCAGCCGCAATGTCACCAGATAATAAGTGCATGCGTAGTTCAAGAATTTCACATATATGAATATGCTATTTTTATTGGCTACTGACACCCACATGACAACAGGGGATGAGGAAACATTTTCAAATTTCAAAACGATTGTTTTCAGACAATATGACTCGTTTTTTCACAAGGTTAGTCTCAAAATGCTTAATTTTAATTAGTCTACATGTTTATGTGAAGATCCAGCAGTGTTCACTGGTCCTTTAAAGCGCATTCTTGAAATAGTCAATATAAAATATTAAAAAAATATTAATAATTATTAAAAATTATTATACATACTGTAAAAAAGACCACTGCCGTCGCCACCGCTGCCTAGATGAAGATAGACCGCCGCCTGCATGAAGAACATGGATCGTTCCCGGCGTCATCATAATCAGTGAGTACCTTTATGGAGTTAGTGTTAGGTTGTTGTTTTTTTTTTTTTTTTTATGGGCAGCAAAATAGCTGAATGCCATTTTAAGGGCAACGCCCATCCAAATGTCCTTTTCAGGGCACTTTGTAGTTTATGTTTTTTTAAGATTTTTAGAGGGTTAGTGTTGTGTGTTTTTTTTTTTTTTTTTTTAAAGAGCTGATCGCTTTAGGGCAATGCCCTACAAAAGGGCCCTTTTAAGGGATATTGGTAGCTTAATTTTAGAATGGGGCTTTTTTATTTTGGGGTGTTTTTTTGGGGTATAAGAATTAAAACATTTATTTTTTTGGTAATTGATTTTTTTTTATTTCCTGCAATGTAAAACTTTTTTATGTTTTGTAATGTTAGCAATTAGAACTCTAGCACAAGCGGTAGTTAGCACTCCACTTGTAATTTAGCCCTAAATGTGCTAACATATAGAGCATTTTCTTTTTGCACTGTTATAGCCTTTAATGCAGGTTAAATCATCAAGCTCCTCATCACCTCCCTTACTCTCAAGTACATAATTGGCATAGGAAGAATAACTTTACAGCAGGTACCACAATAAGCAATCAGGAGTACAATTATTAACCCTTCAGCATCTGTACAATGTGTTTAACCTGCCAACTGCTGTGCTGGGGCTGCTATAGAAAATAATATTTGTAGATATACTGAGGATTTGTGTTTTATGTTGTACTTGTGCTAAAACACTACTGAAAGTTTCACAAGCAGGTGATATTTTATGAAATAAATAGAAATTTTTTATCTTTGCTGCAGCAGTGATTGTGGGCAGTGGGTTAATAGACACAGAGATGCTCCAGTGTATTTTTGTCAGGGTACCAGGACCCAAAGAGATAACATTTTAAATTAATCACATTTATTATAAAATAACAAAAAATTATAACGAGTCCGAAAAGCCAAATAATAAGCCAGGAGTCAAAACCAGAGCGGGTAGTCAGACAAGCTGGGACAAGAACCAAAGTGAGCAGTCAGACAAGCCGGGGTCAGGAACTCGAAAATCAGGGAAGTTAGGAACAAGCCAGGGATCAGGAACCAGAAGGGATGTCAAACAAGCCAGGTTATACACAGAGTCAGGAATATAGTAACTCATAGAGAAGTCAGAGACATTGCAAGAAAACACAGGTAAGTTTGAAATGGCAACCATGACAGAAAGCTGGTAAACAACAAGCAAAGTCAGGGAGAAACCCTGACAGTACCCTCCCCTCAATGACCCCTCCCGGTGGGAGGATAAAAGACTTATTGGGGTAACGGGCATGGAAGGCATGGAGGGTGGGAGTGTAAACTTTAGAGGAGGGAAACCGAGAACTCTCCTCTGGACCATAACCCTTCCAGTGAACTAAATACTGTATGCGACCTCTAGATGTACGAGAGTCATTAATGCTACTGACCTTATATTCTTCATGGTTGTCAATAGAAATAGGATGGGGACAAGGCAACACAGAGGTAAACCGATTGCAAACCAATGGTTTCAAGAGGGAGATGGGAACTACATTGGAGATGTGCATGGTGGGAGAAAGGTAAAGAGCGTACTTTAAAAGGCTTAACATAACGGGGAGGCAGTTTATTGGAAGGTACATGAAGATTCAAGTTGCGGACAGACAGCTAAACCCCTTCCCTGACCTGGTAGGTAAGTGCAGGAAGATGCCTACGGTCTGCCTGGAACTTTTGGTGTTGCATCGACCGACTAAGGGAATCCTGAACCCGCACCCAAGTGGAACAGTGTTGTCAGAGATGCTCCTCCAAAGCCGGAATACCCTGTGGCAAGAACGTATCGGGTAACATGGATGGTTGAAACCCTTAGTTCACCATGAACGGGGACATCTGGGAGGAAGCATAGATAGCACTATTATGAGCAAACTTCGCCCAAAGTAAAAGGTCAGACCAGTTATTGTGGTGATCTGAAACATAGCAATGAAGGAACTGTTCCAGAGCTTGGTTAGACCATTCCGCAGCCACATAGGATTGAGAGTAATAGGCAGAGGAAAAGGAAAGCTGGATCACTATCTCGGCACAAAAGACCAGCCAAAATCTGGAGACAAACTGGCTACCCCGGTCTGAGGCTATCTTCTTGGGTAACCCATATAACTGGAAGACCTCCTGGGCAAAAATTGAAGAAAGCTCCTGAGCGGTAGGCAGCTTCTTAAAGGGAATGCAATGTGACATTTTGGAAAAATTGTCTACAACCATCAAAATAACAGTATTGCCATTGGAAATAGGAAGATTGACAATGAAGTCCATGGATATATGTTTCCAAGGACACTCACCAATGGCTATAGGTTGAAGAAGGCCCACCGGAAGGTGTCAAGGAGTCTTATTATGTGCAAAGACTGAGCAGGATGCAACATAAATCATTTTTTTCTTGCCTGGGTGACATGCGGCTTTAGGGTAGTGGTAAGTGTGCAATAGTTTGGTGCAAAGATTCTCAGGTACAAAGCACTTGCCGCTAGGTTTCTCTGGAGGGGCAATGATTTGTGCGACTTCGATCTCCGCCCCAAGGGAGAAGTCAAATTGGTATGTATGATGGCCAAAATATGGTCAGGGCGTATAACAGGAGTGGGAACAGACTCCTCTTTGGACATAGGCAAAAATTGAGAAAATCAGCCCGAACATTCTTACTACCAGGCAGGCAAGAAACCACATAATTGAATCAAGACAAAAATAGTGCCCATATGGGCTTTTGGGACCACAAACGTTTAGCTTTGGAAAGGTAGGTCAAATTCTTGTGGTCAGTGAGGATGAGCAATGGTATGCTAGTACCTTTGAGAAGGTGCCTCCATTCCTTGAGCGCCAAAATTATGGCCAGTGATTCCCTGTTGCCAATGTTGTAGTTGCATTCTGCTGGGGACAATTTGTTACAGAAGAAACTGCACAGATTCAAGGGACCCTCAGGCGTAGGAGGTTGAGACGAGGGCGTCTTCTCCTGTTTTAGATGTATTGACCTCTAGAATGAAAGGCAGAGCAGGGTTAGGATGAGAAAGAACCGTGGCAGCAGCAAAAGCAGTTTTAAAACTCTCAAAGGCCTTAATTGCAGTAGGAGACCAGTAGAGTGGATCATTCACCTTACGGGTCATGTCCATGATAATTTTGACCAAGGAAGAAAGGTTTTTAATAAACTTCCTATAGTAATTGGCAAAGCCCAAAAAACATTAAGTGGACCAAATGCCAACTGGACGAGGCCACTGAAGAATTGCAGATGACTTGTTTAGATCCATGGAGAACCCTGCAGCAAAAATTACATAACTTAGGAAGGTGACTTGAGTTTGATGAAACTCACATTTCTTGAGTTTGCAAAACAAGCCGTTCTCATGTAGTTTCTAAAGTACCCGTGTGACATCATAATGGTGAGCCTCAAGTGAGGGTGAGTGCATAAGGATGTCCTCTAAGTACACCACGACACACTGTTGTCATATATCTCGTAGGAAATCATTAATAAAATTCTGGAAACAGTGGGAGCATTGCATAGGCCAAAGGGCATTAAAAGGTATTCATAATGCCGGCTCCTGGTGTTAAATGCTGTTTTCCATTTTTGGCCCTCTTTGATCCTAATGAGATTGTAAGCTCCTCTCAGATCGAGGTTAGTAAAGACCGTAGCTCCCTTGAGGCGGTCAAAAATTTCAGTGATGAGCGGAATAGGGTAAGCATTTTTAATGGTTGGAAGATTAAGACCCCTATAATTAATATATGGGCACTGTTTTGAGACACAAATTGTCCCTGGTGGAATTATTGTGCCTCTGCTGGCCCAGGTATCTAACCATTGTGAACTCTTTTGAGCTGCCATTTCAAGCTGTATACACTGTTTTCCAAGGAACGTTGTCCTCTTCTATTACGAACAGCATTGTCTGGAGAGCAGTTACAAGGGAATAACTATAACTATGTATAAAGTCTTGTACCTAAACCTCATTTGATTGAGGGTCTATTTGTGAGTACCCATCTGTATGGGAAGTTTCATTTGTGAATATTTTATCCTATTGTATTAAATATATTGCACCATGAGAAGTGCTTTTGTGCGCTTGTTCTTTTAGATAACATATATCTATCTATCTATCTATCTATCTATCTATCTATCTATATATATATATATGTATAGAGAGAGAAAGAGTCATGCAATAAAAAAGTACATCCTCTTTTGAATTCTATGGTTTTACGTATAAGGACATAATAACATAATATCAATGACATATTACACAATGTCATGATTTATTTAACAAAAATAAAGCCAAAATGGAGAAGTTATGTGTTAAAAACTACATACACCTTATAATTCAATAGCTTGAATTATATGACTTTATCAGTTTCTCACATCGTTGTAGAGGAATTTGGGTCCACTCTTCTTTACAACATTGCTTCAGTTCATTGAGGTTTGCTGGCATTCATTTATGCACAGGTCCCGCCCTAACATTTCAATCGGGTTGAGATTTGGACTTTCAATGGACTATTGCAACACCTTAATTCCTTTCTTTTTCAGCCATTCTGCTGTTAATATTCTGGTGTGCTTGGGATCATTGTCCTGTTTCATGACCCAATTTCAGCCAAGTTTTAGCTGTCAGACATTTGACTCTAGAATACTTTGGTATACAGAGGAGGTCATGATTGACTCAATGACTGCAAGGTGCCCAGGTCATGTGGTTGCAAAACTACCCCAAATCATCACCCCTCCAGTACTGTGCTTGACAGTTGGTATGAGGTGTTTGCGCTGATATGCTTTGTTTGGTTTCGCTAAAGGTGGTGCTTTGAATTATGGCCAAACATCTCCACTTTGGTCTTGTTTGTCCAAAGGACATTGTTCCAGAGGTCTTGTGATTTGTTCAGATGCAAATTTACAATTCTAAACTCTGCTGCCATGATCTTTTTAGAGAGAAGAGACTTTCTCCTGGCAACCCTTCCATACTTGTTCAGTCTTTTTCTAACTGTACTGTCATTAACTTTAACTTTAACATGCCAACTGAAGCCTGTAGAGTCTGAGATGTAACTTTTTTTTTCTTTGCAATTTCCCTGAGCATTGCAAAGTTTGACCTTAGGGTGAATTTGCTTGGGCATCCGCTCCTGGGAAGATTTACAACTGTCTTGAATGTTTTCCACTTGTGAATAATCTCACTGTAAAATGATGAACTTTGAATTGATTGGAAATGGCCTTAAAACCCTCTCCAGATTGATGGGCAACAACCATTGCTTCTCTAAGATCATTGCTGATGTCTTCCTCCTTGGCATTGTGTTAACACACACCTGAATGCTCCAGACTAGCAAAATGCTAAAACTTCAGCTTTTATAGAAGTGATCTCACTTGCTGATGATCAATTAATCAAGGCCATTTGTTTAGCAGCATCTGGTTGCTACTTAGCCTTTTAATTCCTATGGAAGCAGTAAGGGTGTACTTAGTTTTTCACACATGGCTTCTCCATTTTGGCTTTATTTTTGTTAAATAAATCGTGACACAGTGTAATATGGCATGTGTTGTTGTTCATCTGAGGTTGTATTTACCTAATTTTAAGACCTAAGAACCAGATGATTGTTATTATGTCCTGATACGTAAAACCATAGAATTCAAAGAATGTGTAATTTCTTTTTCACATGTCTGTCTATCTATCTATCTATCTATCTATCTATCTATATATATATATATATATATATACACACACACACACAACTTTGAGCCCTTCCCTGTCCACCTGTCCAATACCTTGTCATATACCATGGGGTAAATTTATCAAGCAGCGGATGCTCCAATCTACCCCCAAAGTTTCAGGTCCTCCTGAAACTTAAGCTTGCGACCGCTGCTTCTTAACTCATCCGCCACCTCTAGAGGGCCAATTGGCCCCATGCTAGAAGCCGATTGGCAGCGAATGTGCGGGGGGCAGCATTGCACAAGCATTTCCCCATAAATGTTTGTGCAATGATAAATGCCGACAGTGTATTCCAGTAAACATGGAAGCGCTTTCATTTTTAATAAATTTATTTCCCCATAAATGTTTGTGCAATGATAAATGCCGACAGTGTATTCCAGTAAACATGGAAGCGCTTTCATTTTTAATAAATTTATTTTACCATAAAGAGAAAGGGGGAGTGTTACCCAGTGTTTAAGTGTCTCCGAGACTTTCCTAACCGCTTCCCTAATACTTGACGAGTAAATATCAGCAGGATCAACGGAGAACTTAAGCCCTAAATAGACTAGTAAATGTTTTACGTCTTTAAAAATTTGGGTATCTGAATCTTGTCTTTTATGAATCCAGAAGACTGATTTATTTGTATTAATTTTGTAGCTTGAGAATGACCCAAATATTTCCACAGTTTGACAAATTAATTTAAAATTTACTGTTAATTGTCTAGTGAAAATCAGAAGGTTGTCTACGTAAACTGGCTAAGAGGTGGCGGATGACTGCTGCTTCTTAACTTCCGCTTTAGGCGGAACTGAAGCGGAGTGGGTCGGAATCAGAATCCGCTGCTTCATAAATCGACTCCATAGTGGTTATACATATGACTTATTCAGAAAAATGTTGTAACATGGGGTTCCATAATAAAGTTATTGGTGACCAGTATTAAGATGAAAATGTATAGATAGAGTGGGGCTATCAAAGTTTTTATTTGTGGTTTTGTAGATTTGTGAATACATGTTTCATTTTGCTGTTTTGTTTATATGGAGCCTTTGCACATGCTGTATGAGGGTTGGTGTTTTGATTTCCTGCTATCTGATTGGTGTATGGGGAGTGTGACATTGTGGGGTTGATGATATATTGTCTGCTTTTACCTCTATTTGGGTTTGTCTAGGGAAGGGATACATTGTCAAAAATTGCTTTTTTGTTTACACAAGACCAGTGAGTACTTAGCTGTTGTTTGATACTGAGATTGCCTGGAGTTATGTGAGAGTGCACCTTCTTGGACTTTTTATATATATACTTTTGAGCCCTTCACAGTCAAATACAGCAAATAGAATGAGAGCTGCTTAAATGCTATTGGCTTATTTGAACAGTCAATAGGATTTTAGCAGCCCTAATTCCTATTGACTGATTCAAATTTTTCAGCCAATAGGAATGCATTGGTACCCCCAGTATAAAAGGGGCACCTTGCATTTCAATCCTCAGTGTGCGGCGGATGATCGCATGAAGAGGACCTCCACGTCGGATCGATGGACCTCCATCCTGGACCTTCGCCTGGATCTCCGCCTTGGATTTTCACCTGGAGCTCCGCCTCCGCATATCGACCGCTCCGTCTCCACAGGGATGAAGAAAATGCCGGTCCCGCGATGGATGAAGATGGAGCCGCCTGTTTAATTTAATAGTTAGTTTAAACTTAGTTTTTTTTAATTTGACAGGTAAGATTTAATTTAAGATAGGGAAATTGTAATTTTAATATAAAGTTATGGGGGCATTAGGTTTAGGGGTTACAAGTTTAAATTAGTTTATTACGATGTGGGGGGCTTGAGGTTTAGGGGTTAATAGTTTATTTAGTATATTTTGTTGTGGGGGCTTGAGGTTTAGGGGTTAATAGGTTTATAATAGTAGCGGCGGTGTCGGGGACCAGCAGAATAGGGGTTAATAACTTTAGTATAGTGGGGCGATGTGGGCAGATGGCAGATTAGGGGTTAATAATATTTAAATAGTGTTTGCTATGCAGGAGGGAAGCGGTTTAGGGGTTAATAACTTTATTATAGTGGTGACAATGTTGGGGAGCTGCGGAATAGGGATTATTAAATTTTATTAGTGGCGACGATGTTGGGAGCGGCAGATTAGGGGTTAATAACTTTAATATATAGTTTGTGATGCGGGAGGGCCTCGGTTTAAGGGTTAATAGGTAGTTTATGGGTGTTAAGTGTACTTTGTAACAGTTTAGTTATGAGTTTTATGTAACAGTTTTGTAGCGGAAAACTCTTAACTACATTTCTCAGATTGCAGTATGGATCTTGTCGTTATAGGCTGGAACGCAAGCTTTTTACCCTTACCGCAAAACTCGTAATGACTGCGCTATGGAAGTCCCATGAAAAAACGTAATTTTTACGAGTGCGGGACTGGCGTTGCGTTACAGGCTAAAAAGGCTTGCGGTACAGCTATACCGACAAGACTTGTAATGGCTACGTTGCTGTTTTAACTCTGAATTTACAATTTTTTCAGTGTTAAAACACGAACACACAACTCATAATTTACCTGTTAGTTAGACAACTGTCAGTGTTTGGTCAAAGATACTATCCTACACAAACAAAATTCTCACTGAAAATTTGCTCTTTTTCTTTCTCTGGAAATAAGGTTAATATTAGTTTTTTTAGTTCTGAGTTTCTGTACCAAGACTTCCCATTTTTTTTTTTTAAATCAGCTTTATTGAATGCAAGAAGTACAGAAATACAATGTATACAGAAATGCATGTGTATCTCCTCTTACAGTTTTGCAAAGTATCGGCTAGATTACGAGTTGTGCGGTAAGATGAAAAAGCAGCGTTAACAGGTCCTAACGCTGCTTTTTCACTACTGCTGCTATTACGAGTCTTGCAGGTTTTGGGGCACCGCACACTTTTTTGGCCTTACTGCAAACCGACTTACGTAAAGTTCGTAAACCCTTTTTCTATGGGACCTCCATAGCGCTGGTATTATGAGTTTGTCCTGGGAGGCCAAAAAAGTGAGCGGTACAGCCAATCGGATTTAAGGAAGAAAAAATCCTATTGGTTGATGCAATCAGCCAATAGGATTGAACTTCAATCCTATTAGCTGATCCAATCAGCCAATAGGATTTTTTCTACCTTAATTCTGATTGGCTGATAGAATTCTATCAGCCAATCAGAATCTAAGGGACGCCATCTTGGATGACGTCACTTAAAGAGATATTCATTCCGAAGAAGACGTCGTTTGAAGAGGATGCTCTGCGCCGGATGTCTTCAAGATGGAGCCGCTCTGCGTTGGAAGGATGAAGATAGAAGATGCCATCTGGATGAAGACTTCTGCCCGTCTAGAGGACCACTTCTGCCCGTCAGGAGGACCACTTCTGCCGGCTTCGTTGAGGACATCTTGCCGCTTGGATGAAGACTTCTCCCGGTAAGTGAATCTTCGGGGGTTAGTGTTAGGATTTTATAAGGGTGTATTGGGTGGGTTTATTTTTTAGGTTAGGGCTTTGGGCTACAATAGAGCTAAATGCCCTTTTAAGGGCAATGCCCATCCAAATGCCCTTTTCAGGACAATGGGGAGCTTAGGTTTTTTTAGTTAGGATTTTACTTGGGGGGTTGGTTGTGTGGGTGGTGGGTTTTACTGTTTGGGGGGTTGTTTGTATTTTTTTACAGGTAAAAGAGCTGATATCTTTGGGGCAATGCCCCGCAAAAGGCCCCTTTAAGGGCTATTGGTAGTTTAGTTTAGGCTAGGGTTTTTTTATTTTGGGGGGGCTTTTTTTATTTTGATAGGGCTCTTAAATTAGGTGTAATTAGTTTAAATATCTTGTAATTTGTTTTTTATTTTCTGTAATTTAGTGTTGTTTTTTTTGTGATTTAGCTAATTTAATTTATTTAGTTGTATTTAATTTAGGGAATTTATTTAATTGTAGTGTAGTGTTAAGTGTTAGTGTAACTTAGGTTAGGTTTTATTTTACAGGTAAATTTGTATTTATTTTAGCTAGGGAGTTATTAAATAGTTAATAACTATTTAATAACTATTCTACCTAGTTAAAATAAATACAAACTTGCCTGTAAAATAAAAATAAACCCTAAGCTAGATACTAAGTAACTATTAGTTATATTGTAGCTATCTTAGGGTTTATTTTATAGGTAAGTATTTAGTTTTAAATAGGAATCATTTAGTTAATTATAGTAATTTTATTTAGATTTATTTAAATTATATTTAAGTTAGGGGGTGTTAGGGTTAGGGTTAGACTTAGGTTTAGGGGTTAATACATTTAGAATAGTGGCGGCGACGTTGGGGGCAGCAGATTAGGGGTTAATAAATGTAGGTAGGTTGCGGCGACATTGGGGAGGGAGATTAGGGGTTAATAAATATAATGTAGGTGTCGTCGATGTTGGGGGAAGCAGATTAGGTGTTAATAAATATAATGTAGGTCGCGGCGATGTTGGGGGTGGCAGATTAGGGGTTAATAAGTATAAGATTAGGGGTGTTTAGACTCAGGGTTCATGTTAGGGTGTTAGGTGTAAACATAACTTTAGTTTCCCCATAGGAATCAATGGGGCTGCGTTACTGAGATTTACGCTGCTTTTTGGCAGGTGTTAGACTTTTCTCAGCCAGCTCTCCCCATTGATGTCTATGGGGAAATCGTGCACAAGCACGTACAACCAGCTCACCGCTGACTTAAGCAGCGCTGGTATTGGAGTGTAGTGTGGAGCTCAATTTTGCTCTACGCTCACTTCTTGCCTTTTAACGCCGGGTTTGTAAAAACCCTTAATACCAGCGCTTCAGGTAAGTGAGCAGTGAGAAAAAACTGCATGTTAGCACCGCACCCCTCATAACGCAAAACTCGTAATCTGGCCGTATAACAATTAGATGGGGTTAAGCTGACTGTTTTACATTATTAAAAAAGAGCAAGAAAAGAATAACTTTGTCTCAGTTTACTATGCTTGTTTCTCCTAAACTCTTAGACCTCCCATTTAATTTTTTATAACTCATATACCACTCCTATAGTCTTATTTTACAGGTTAAAGGGACAGAATACACTCATTTTCATATAACTGCATGTAATAGACACTACTATAAAGAATAAGATGCACAGATACTGAAATTAAAATCCAGTATCAAACTGTTTAAAAACGTACTTAGAAGCTGTCAGTTTAGCTCTGTTGAAAAGGCAGCTGGAAAGCCCACTGCAAGTGAGACCCTCCCCCTTCTTTTGCATATGAAAAGACCCTTTACACAAACAGGAGCAAGCTGGAGAAGGTAGCTGACAGCATTCACATAAATATATATATATTTTCTCTGTATTGTAATCTTGAAATACAACATTGTCATTACCTAGTAACCTTTGTACTGAACTCTGGAACCGTATTCTTTTGTAAAGAAAACAATCTGATTTCATGCAAAAACTAATATTGAATATATAAATATTATAAAGCAAAATAAAGAATAGATTTCAATGCAGAAAAATGCTTTCATTACATGCAGTTTTATTTAAATACTAAGTGGAAGTTTACATTGATTCCTGTGCTTTATATGTTATGGTCTGAATTACAGGAACATAACTACATTTTTGTTAGCTATGTGTTAGGCTTGATACAGTCCAAGGTCATCAACTCTAATGTTTAAAATACATTAACAAGCATTGACTGCTCAGCTGTATGATAACATTATGCTGTGCATGTGAAACATGAACCATATACTAGGAAAAACAAGCGCTTAAAGATACTTTATCATTTTGCTTACATAGTTGTAAAATCGTGTTCACATTATTTATTAGCATTTATATGCGGCTATTATCCAAATAGCATTGTAGAGTTAAAATGCGATAGTTTTAGTGTGTAGAATAAGGTACCACCGATAACACAATAACTGCTGGTTATGTTGCCAGCATGGTGCAAAATGCCAGGAGTTATGCCAACAATGCAGATATGAAATCATTTGAGAAGTTATCAGCGCCATGGCGATAAATGAAAATTAATTTTATTGGGTTACACAAGCCAAGACTTGTATTTGAAATACAGCTTTATAAACTAGAACACCTCAGAACTAAACATGCAAAACTGTAATTTATCAATTCTTAAACGGCTGCCTAATCATGTGCAATTAATGATAAGAAAAAATCAATAAAATAATTCATTTTTATATTATATTGCTTTAACACTTAGAATGTCCGGAAAATAAAGGGTAATATTAATTCTAGAGTTTTGTATACTGAGGGCCAAATTGCAAGTGGCACGCTATTTAGCGCTTTTGTGTGAACACAAACTTTGCTAGAAGTGATCTATTTATGCACATTGGGTAGCCCGCGTATTACAAGTTGCAAGTAAAAGGTTTGCGCACGAGCAAAACCCGATATCGTTTGCGCGCAGTAGTGGACCTAGTCAAAAGAAGGCCCTGATGCAACATTTTTTTTAGGGCTCCCCAAAGGTAACAGTAGTAAACAATAGTAATAATATACAAACTGTCTGTTTAATACTTTTGATGACAGATAGATGGACCTGCAACGTGCACTAAAAAAGGCTCCCAAGCATAAGGGTTGTACAAGTTCTGCACATGTATAGACTGGCTGATATGGGTCCCCTCCAGCACTTGTGCCCTGGGGCCACCGCACCTACTGCACAAAAGGTAGTTTGGGCCCTCCTTGCGCACAACAGTTAGAGCGCCACTTGTAATCTAGCCCTGAATATACATATGGTTCAAGAAGCAAACAGGTCATTTAGTTAGGTTGTCAAGAACCTTTGGACATTGCAGGTGAGGGAACACGCTTTATGCACAAACAAAATAAGTTTACATTGAGGGTGGAAGAGGTAAATCATATTAAAAGAAGTTGATATAGAGCAGCATTTTCAAGTAAAGGGGGGGAAATTTTGAGGAAAAAGCAAGGCTAGATATAGGAAATAAGATTATGAAGGCTAATATGGAAAATAAGGCTGGTTTAGGAGGATATGTGTTGTAGAGTATCATACGATTTTCTTCAGGGATTGATGGGCAATTTTTGGAATATCCTTTCTGGAATAACCTAAGGTCCTGGTTGACTCACATGGGGCTTAAAGTAATATTGTTTTAATCTGGTTCTGGCCATTTAGGAGAAACATTTTCCTAAACGTTTTCTAAAATGAGTCTCCTTTCCAATTAAAGAAAACATTATGAAACAATGTGAGATAATAATATAAAGGGTAAGATTACAAGAGGAGTGCTAAATATCGCTTTACTGAAAACGATATTTGCACTCAACTGTGTAATACCAGCACACGCGAATGTGCGCTGGTATTACAAATTGACAGTAATGTGAACACAAGCTCACGTTCCCATTGCTGGGAAGCATTGTGTTTATGAGAGCGCGCTTTCATAGGCTCCAATGGGAACCTCGTTCTGAGATGGCATCAGAACCTAATCGCAGTAAAGTGGGTACATTTTTAATTATCTGTAAAAAAAACTTTGCAGTGTACTTTATTATTTATTTTTACTCCCTTTTTGTGTACTTTAACTAATGGAAATCATAGGGTTTCCACTTCTAAGAATTGGAAGTTCACAGTGCAGACTTCACAAGACTAACCCTGCCACATAATTGTCCTCAGTAGACTTATAAGATAACAAAATATATGTGCTGACAAAATGACAGTGGTAAGCCTTATCTACTAAAGTAGCAAGTGCAGAGTAAGACCATTGAAAACAAATTCCAGCAAACATGGGGTTAGTGGAATCAACTTAGCAAGACTTCACAAAAATCTTGAAATTGCAACTTAAAGGGACATTGAACCCAAATTTTTTTCTTTCGTGATTCACATAGAGCATGCAATTTTCAACAACTTTCTAATTTACTCCTATTATCAATTTTTCTTCATTCTCTTGCTTTCTTTATTTGAAAAAGAAGGCCTCTAAGCTATTTTTTTGGTTCAGTACCATGGAAAGCACTTGTTTATTGGTAGGTGAATTTACCCACCAATCAGCAAGAACAACACAGTGTGTTCACCAAAAATGGGCCGGCATCTAAACTTACATTCTTGCATTTCAAATAAAGATACCAAGAGAATGAAAAGAATTTGATAATAGGAGTAAATTAGAAAGTTGCTTAAAATTGCATCTTCTATCTGAATCACAATAGAATTTTTTGGGGTTCAGTGTCCATGTATTAGGCTTTGTTTTATACTTTCCAGTGAAGTATTCTTGCATACCTTACAACTGTCCCACATTTTTTATGATTTACAGAACTGGGAAGATTCACTGTTCTGTCCTCTTGATTCAAGTCCTTGCTACTGACCTGACTTCATGTATTGCTCTTGTACTTAATCCCCGTCCTTTTTGTAGCCCACCTATCCCCTTTTGCATCATAAAAATATAAACATGGGAAAGAGAAGCAGGAACAAACCACAGCTCAGTGGTTGCCACCTGGGAGTAGCTTCTTTTAGCCCAATTGTGCTTTTCACAGAGGAAAACTTTCCTGAAGTATATCAGTCTGATCCCCCCTAATAAGGTCAGTCCAGCACCAAATACCAGGCAATTCTCCTCTAAACAAGGTAAATGGCCACTCCAGATGATCGTTTCAGCCTCCTTTGGGCCTCAACAGTGAGGTGCCACAATATCCCTCTAAGCACATTGGGCAAGGAGTCCACGTCTGGTTTCCCCATCACCCTTAGGGAGACTTTCCCCAGGGTCATAATAAAAATATAAACAGAAAGAGAAGCAACCTACAAGGAACAAACAACAGCTCAGTGACTTGTTCTATGGCGCGGTTACCACCTGGGAGTAGCTTCTTTTAATTAGCCCAGTTGTTCTTTTCACAGAGGAAAACTTTTCCCAGGATTGACCCATTCAAGAACAGAATTTACCTTATACAATTTGGCAGCCACATTTTGGCTGAATATTCCAAGGACAACTATAGCAGCAGGATTTGTGGGGTAGCAATTTTTTTGCTAGATTACGAGTGGAGTGCTAACAGGGGTTTATCGCAGGTGTTTGTGTGCATCAGGTATTCCGCTCGTATTAGAAGTTGAAAGTAAACGCAATCGCTTGAGTGCAATTGAAGTTAACACGCATCTGGTTAGCAAGACTTCAGAGATCTGGTTAACTGTTTCCTGAAGAAAAAAAGTATCACAAAACACATCAAAAATACATTTAAAAAGTACAGTTACACCCATAATAACACCATGTAATAAAAGTTATTCAGGAAAAAAAGATTGCACAAAAAAGTTATAAGGGCTCAAAGATATGAGGTCTCAGGTGTTAGAAGCGCACTTGAGAATATGCGATCGTGTTTGCGTGTGAGTTTTTTTTACTCCATTGACTTCTATGGGGGAATACTTTAACGCACGTGCAATATTGTAAGTTCAGTTTTTTACTGTAAAAAACAGTTTACTTTCAACTTGTAATACAAGTGCAACTGATGCGCGCAAAAAGCTTACTTCTAGCACAGTTAAAGGGACAGTCTAGTCCAAAAAAACTTTCATGATTCAGATAGAGCATGTAATTTTAAACTATTTTCAAATTTACTTTTATCACCAATTTTTCTTTGTTCTCTTGGTATTCTTAGTTGAAAGCTTAACCTAGCAGGTTCATATGCTAATTTCTTAGACCTTGAAGGCCGCCTCTTAAGAATGCATTTTAACAGGTTTTTCACCACTAGAGGGTGTTAGTTCATATAGATTAGCCATCACTGATTGGCTAAACTGCAAGTCTGTCAAAAGAACTGAAATAAAGGGGCAGTCTGTAGAGGCTTAGATACAAGATAATCACAGAGGTAAAAAATATATAAATATAACTGTGTTGGTTATGCAAAACTAGGGAATGGGTAAACAAGGGATTATCTATCTTTTAAAACAATAACAATTCTGGTGTAGACTGTCCCTTTAACACTCGAGCGGGTAAACTGGCCCTTTGAGGGGTAGTTTTATGACCTGTGATTTCCAAGTATTTTATTTATTAATTGTATTAAAAACAATGGTTGCTGGTTGTATAGAGGGAGTGCATTACCCTTTCATACCCCTTGACTTATGATTGTGAGAAATATGTGAGACAATATTTTGGGTGTGTAGGGGTCTAGAAGACTTTGGGGCCTATCTATCAAGCTCCGAATGCCCACAAAGCCCGCTGCTCCATAACCTGTCCGCCTGCTCTGAGCTGATATCAACCCGATTGAGTACGATCGGGTTGATTGACACCCCCTGCTGGTGGCCCATTAGCTGCGAGTCTGCAGGGGGCGGCGTTGCACAAGCAGCTCTTGTGAGCTGCTGGTGCAATGCTGAATACAGCGAGCGTATTGCTCGCCGTATTCAGCGAGGTCTGGCGGACCTGATCCGCACTGTCGGATCAGGTCCGCCAGACTTTCTTAAATAGGGGCCTATTTATAGTTCCTAAAACAGCACAAAAACTAAATTGCAAAAAACTGATAACCCCAGATTATTTTCTTTTGAACTACAATAACTGCTAAATATATACAATAATCAGAATTTGATATTCATTATTACCTTTATTATTTATGTTTTAGACTTTCACCTCTGCTCCTTCAGTTGGAGTCAAGGAGATCAAACTTTATAACCTTAAAAGATAGTAGCTATTATTTCCTTGTATGATCATTAGTGTTATCACTACAGTTCTAGTACTTGTGTTACAATATGTATATTAAGCACAGCATAAAGAAGAGATTACAGAGCAGTTATATGATATTGACTGCTAAACAACTTAACCCATTCATTATAAGTGTTGTTTATTATCAAATGTAATTTTACACAGGACAGGGCCAGATTACGGGTGGAGAGCAAAATTGCACTTTTGCAAATGTGCGCTGGTATTACAAGTAAAGCGCAATGCGAATACAACCTCACATTCCCATTGCATGGAAGCTTTGTGCTCACTAGAGTGTGCTTCCTTAGGCCACAATGGGAGCCTCATTTTGATACCGTCAGACACGGCATGAGAACCTAGCGCATCGAAGGTGGTAAATTGCGCAGCGATGGACAGCAAATTTTAAATATATATGAATATATACTATATATTTATGTGTTTATATGTGTATATAGACATATTAACACATAGATATATATATGTATATAAGCATATACATATATTTTTGCTGTTTTAACAGAGTTCCCATGGACCACTATGTAAAAGCACTTTTTAGTGCCGTTTTTTACTAACAACCCAGACCAGCTCACTTTAACCCCTAAAAACTGCTTTTATTATTTTTAAAAAAGAAGCTAATATTTTTTATTTTATTAAAGACACTGACCTCTGGTTAATTTTTGGATTGATAATTGCTACTGCAAACTCGCGGTAGCAATAACTAGCTACTTGTAATGGCTGGTTATTTATATGCGTCTGTAAACGAGCGAATTTGCCACTCGGTAAATTATAAGATATTATAAAAATAATGGTTTCTTTAGACATTCCATTTAATGGCGAGAAAAACAGTATATAATATGTGTGGGTACAGTAAATGAGTAAGAGGAAAATTACAGCTAAACACAAACACAGCAGAAATGTAAAAATAGCCTTGGTCCCAAACGGTCAGAAAATGGAAAAGTGCTGTGGTCCTTAAGGGGTTAATAGCAGCGGTTTTATCCCCCACAAGTTTCTTGGGAGATACTTCAAATTATTATAAATAATTATGGGAAACAGGACAAACTAAAAAAATGGGTCAGTTTACAATAGAACCCAGGAAAAAAAAACGGGAGGGTTGCCAACTCTATTCTTAGCCCTCTGGAGTTGTACCAGGTAAGTCAAATCTATTGGTAGCTGATTCTCCAAGTAAGACAACACAGATATGAACAGCAGATATGTTTTTCAGGAAAAGACTGTTAGTGGGTGACTCCATTTTGAGGAATTTGTATTTTGGTGAAAGTAAAGGAGAAGCAAGGGAGGTTAGATGCTTCTGCTCACAGGGATAATAATTGTATTTGGGAATTGTTAAGGCAGCAAGAAAGGAGTAAGTTAGATGTGATGTTCATTTAGGAACAAAGGCTCTAGCTACTAATGATGTTGGCGCTGTTCAGAAAGAGTTTTGTGACTAGGGTTGCCAGGTCTCTGCAACAAAAATACCAGACAGATAAGCGCGGGGGGAGGGGTTAAAAAAAAAGTGTATATATATATACATACATATATATATATATATATATACATATACTGAGTGTGTATATATACTTATATACATACATACACATATATACACACACCCATACACACTGTGTATATATATGCCAGGGACTGTTTCACTACATACAGGTAAAACCTGTGAACGGGGGCACCTGGCGAGCACCCCTTTAACTTGGACACTGAGACTGGGTTTAAAAGCGGGTGAATTAATCAGGGAGTTAAAAGGATTTTAGTGCCTGCTTCTAAACACTACATAGTGACACGTAAATTAAAATGGAGGCATCAGGAGTCGATGTTGATAATACAGGAACTGACACTATGCAAATATGCAGTTATTACTCACTGAGAGACCCACAGGAATTGGACATTTACAATAAGAACTTTGACCAGATCTTTAACACAGATGAATCCACTTTAGAACTAACTGACCTTTTTATAAGGATTGAAGCACTCATGATAAGAGCTGAGAAACTGAAGTTCGATAAATGGACATTAGAGAAATATATTAACCTTAAAGGGACACTAAACCCAAAAATTTTCTTTCATGATTCAGATAGAGCATGCAATTTTAGGCAACTTTCTAATTTACTCCTATTATCAAATTGTCTTTGTTCTCTTGCTGTCTTTATTTAAAAAGTAGGAATATGATGCATAGGAGCCGGCCCATTTTTGGTTGAGAACCTGGGTTATGCTTGCTTATTGGAGGGTAAATGAAAGCATCAAATAAGCAAGTGCTATCCATGGTGCTGAACCTAAAATGGGCTGGCTGCTAAGATTTACATTCCTGCTTTTAAAATAAAGATAGCAAGAGAACAAAGAAAAAATTATAATAGGAGTAAATTAGAAAGTTGCTTAAAATTTCATGCTCTATCTGAATCATGAAAGAAAATATTTGGGTTCAGTTTCCCTTTAAGATGATCCCTAGAGGTTTAAGAGTGCATAAGTTCCCTACCTTTGAAGTGGATGACATGAAATTTAAGGATGAATGGAATATGATTTTGGATGAATGTTCATTTAGATTAATGCATATGATTATTACACATAAAGAGGGACTACTAACTGACATAAAAATTAAAATCACACAGCTACAGAGACATTTAACACATCACCAACTATCAATAGAGTATAGAGGATTTGATGAATTGCTTATTGAGACAGTGGAGAAGTCAACAGAGGAAGCCTTACAAATAAAACAAGCAAAATTCCTGAGAAATTGGACTGACTATCAGACCAATACAGTACATGTGTGGAACAGGAGAGAGAGAACCAATACACACAGAGAAAATAATAGAAGGAATTATAACCATCACAAGGGTAACCACAATAAAAAGGGAAAAAAGAAAGTTACATTTTCTGACACAGAAGCAGAGTCTACTGATGATACTAGTGGAGACAATGATAGCCAGTGTGACAGGGATACACCTATTACACAGACTATCACACAACAGATAGGAAACATAAATACAGAAGCTCAGGGGGCTAGGAGTAAAACTACTCAGGATAAACAGACTATTAAAAATATGAGGTATCAGACTACAGTACAGAAAACAGACACAGTAGATTCAACTAGAGCAAAATTTGATCAAGCTTTTTTAGTGGCAGCCCCAATACAAACACAGGGAGAAACAAAGGAGGTTATAAAACAAACAGCAATAAGAGGAAGCAAAAAAGGTCAAAGGCAGATGAACAGATACCAACTGAGGGCCAAGAAGAATTTGGAACAAAAAGTGCATCAATAGTTATCAATCTTTCTGACACTCTGTTGACACCTACACAAGAAAAAGTATTAAGCTATGGCTTGAACTTTGTACCAACAGCTAAGTTCAATATATTTAACACAATAGTAGATGTCAACAGACTGGTCAGAAATTTGACCCTAAAAAAACATTTTCACAGTACACAAGAAATAAGAGAGACTGTAGAGGCTAACATAATAGGTGAAGAAACTACACCAGAGATACAATTAGATTTCCAAGACTCATGTGCAAAGGAGACTCTAATGAGTCTATTAAGTGAACAACTAAACACAGGAGAAAAAAAATGCACATATAGGTTTCAAGCCTAAGTCTACCTTTTACCCCATTCAGTCCAGAGGGACCATTTTAGAACAATTTCAAGAAAGAGTAGTCAAAGACTTAGAAAAATTAAATACAGCCAGTAGTCCCTATCAAGACACTAATTTAACAAGAAAAGAGAGAATAGCTCTGAAAGAAATCGCAGAAAATGATAACATAGTCATTAAAAAATCAGACAAGGGGGGCAGCATAGTTGTACTAAATAAGACAGACTATGATAAAGAAATAAAAAGACAACTCAATGACACAAATAATTATCAAATACTAAGAGGAGACCCAAAATCAAACTACATGCTCCAGCTCTCCCACCTATTGGATGAGGGCCTAGCAAATGGTTTCATAAATAAAGCGACACATGATTATTTGACAAATAAACATCCAAAGACACCACTATTCCATATATTCCCAAAAGTACATAAAAGTACAGAAAATGTTCAGGGGCGACCCATAGTGTCAGGGATGGGATCACTACTAGAACCGGTATCAGAATGGGTGGACTTCATCCTACAGCCATTAGTTCTAAATCTAACCAGCTATCTCAGGGACTCCACACACTTAATACAAAAATTAAAAAATGTAACATGGACTACCAAAAGCAGATGGTTATCCCTAGACGTAGTGTCACTTTATAGTAATATACCACATGTACTAGGTCTAGAAGCAGTTAAGTATTTCCTACAAACACGTAGTAATTTGGATGAGAATTTTCAGGAATTTCTGTTAAGAATCATAGAATACCTTCTAACACATAATTATTTTTCTTATGGAGGGGTGTTCTATCTGCAGAGATGTGGCACAGCTATGGGGGCAAAATTTGCCCCCACTTACGCCAACTTATTTATGGGCTGGTGGGAGCTGTGCCACATCTATGCGGATGGAAGCCCCTTCAGGGAAAATATTAAGCTTTACCATAGATTCATAGATGACCTGATTCTAATATGGGAGGGGGATGACACCTCAATAGAAAATTTCCTGCAATACATAGGAAATAATAAGATGGGAATTAGATTCACACATGAGTTAAAAAATAAGGAAATTAATTATTTGGACCTCACACTGCGAGGTAATAACTTTAATGGCGAAATTGAAACCACAATATATAAAAAACCAATAACTAAGAATGCACTTTTACACGCAAGGAGCAAACACCCCAAAGAAACCTTTAGAGCCATAGCAAAGGGTCAACACATTAGAATAAAAAGAAACTGCTCTAATGACGAAGACTATTTAAAAGAAGCAAATCTTCTAGATAAACAACTTAAAGAGAGGGGCTACAACAAACAAACTATAAAGAATGCACGCATGGCAGTGTCCACTAAGGTACAGGGAGACTTGATTGTAACTAAACCTAAAAAGAAACCCAGATTTGATACAAATAGAATCAAGTTCGTCACACAATACTCACCCCAATATAACCAAATATGTAATATAATAAAGAAACACCTACCTATTTTGAAGGCAGACAACAGTCTAGCAAAAATAATAGACAGTAATTGTCTTTTTTCATATAGAAGAGGCAGGACTATAGGGAATATAGTCTCCCCAACTAATCTAAAAATGAACAAAAGAACAACTTGGCTACAATCTAAAGGTCTCTACAAATGTGGTTACAGTGACTGTAAAGCATGTAAAAATGCAGACATAGGAAACACCTTCAAATCGACTAAGACAGGAGAAATACTTCAGATAAATAAACACTTAAACTGCAGAGACAAAGGGGTAGTGTACCTCATAGAGTGCAATATTTGCAAACTTCAGTATATTGGAAAAACGGTGAGAGAAATAAGAAATAGAATTAGAGAGCACTTATCCAGTATCACAGTAGACACAGAAAAGAGCAGACAAAGAGAGGACAAACTGCTACCAATAACTAAACATTTTATAGAGGTACACAATAGGAACACCACATCACTCAGATGGACAATAGTAGAAAAAATAACCCTAGATTCAAGGGGGGGAGATCTGGACAGTATACTCAGTAAGAAAGAGGTATACTGGATGTTCCGTATGAAAACAAATGTACCCTATGGATTTAATTCCAGGTTTGAGCTTATAAACTTTTGGAAATGAATCTATTATGTAAAGAACCCTAGTCAAGAAAGTAAAGGATTAGATATATATAAGTAACTAGATAACCAAGGGTTTAACTCAGAGCTCTGGAATTTAAACAAATTTAAATTGATATAAATGTAAATTTAATCCTGTATATAACAATTTCGAGATGACACTAATATTTAAACCAATGACAATGATTTTGTTAAACTCGAATTAAAGTTATATCTTAATCCACAACAGACTCCAGAAGCCTACACTAATAAAGCATATACTTACATAAAAAGTTTCAGGTACCCCATACCATATAATATAATAGAGAGGAAACTATACACACAATAACACTCAGGGGTTAACTGACTGAAACTAATTGGGCAAGACTGTTTTTAATTAACCTCATTATGAAATGTATATAGTTGTGCAAGTTACTGCACCAGATCAGAGGTCTATGAGTACGGCTCAACAGAGCTGAAACGCGTAAGACCTGACCTGATCTGATGCCCTTTTACTTCCCCATGTTTTGGATATGCTTTTAAATATACTTCAATAAAATTTCAAGTTTTAATCTACTCACGGCTGGAAATTCCCTTGCTTGTATTTGGATATATATATATATATATATATATATATATATATATATATATATATATATATATATATATATATATATATATATATATATATACACACTATATATATATATATATATATATACACACACACTGTATATATATATATATATATATATATATATATATATATATATATATATATATATATATATATATATACATATACACACACACACTGTATATATATATATATATATATATATATATACACACTGTATATATATATATATATATATATATATATATATATATATACACTGTATATATATATATATATATATATATATACACTGTATATATATATATATATATATATATATACACTGTATATATATATATATATATATATATATATATATAGTTTCAAATGGAATAAGCACTCACTTAACATAATAAAGGAACATGTTAACTGGCACTTTAAAAGATTTAAATATCCCCAGTCTGACAGTAGATCCTATCTTGCTGCCGGTGTTCTGTAAATATTTTCCTACCTTGCTATTATGCTGAACACCGGCTCTGCCTCTGACTGAGTGAATTCAAACAGTCACACAGCCCAGGCTCAGCAGCTAACAGCATAGACTGGCTCAGCGTAGCCCACGGGTCTTCTTGTAGTCGTGACGTCACGCGCGTGATCACGTGACGTCTGACAGTTTCATAGGCACTAGGCAGCACGTACAGCGCAGGCGGCAGGCAGAAGTAGATAGAACACATCATCATCTGTTACTTACTATCGAGTAGCGTTAGTGTAGGGCTAGAAGGGGTGTTGGTGGACACAGGCTGCCAGGGCTGGGAGGGTTACTAATTACTGCTGGGTAGTGGGTAGGTAGGTTGGCCCGGCCATGGACGTCAGTCATCATCCATAGTAAAAAAAAGGCATAAATAAATTCAAAAGCAAACTAAGGCTATGTCCGTTTTTTTTTAAATAAAATTACCGGGCAGTAACCTGAAATAACGGACAGTCCGGTCTAATACCGGACACCTGGCAACCCTATTTGTGACATAGGCAATCATTTAGAGAATGTGGCATCAGCTCTATTATTTTCTGCTAGTTTACCTGTGTATGACCAGGAAGCAGGAAAGATGAAGCGGATAATAACATTTAATTCTTGGTTAAATAAGTGGTGCATGGAAAAAGGATTTGGTTTTATTGGCCATTATAGCTCTGTTTGGCAAGATACCAGGTAAGAGAGGTTGCTTGTATTTGGATGCTAAAGGAACAGAGTATCTGGGTGAGAAGTTCAAATGCTTTATTAGAAGTAATTTTACCTAGTAAAGGGGGGTAGCATTTATATATCCACCTTCCCCCCATAGCATGCCAAAATTGTTAGTCCAAGTTAAAGTACTAGAAATTCTAGAAGAAACGTTATTTTGCCATGAGCACAAATCCTCGCAGCTTAGGAAATAAATTACCTGAACTCACTTCAATAAAGACAACTTGGATTTAGTAGCTATAACAGAATTATGAGACAATTAAACTCATGACTGGGACATAGTCATATATGGATACAAGTTATTTAAAAAGAATAGAAAAGAAAAGCGAATGAGTTTCTCTATATGTAAAAGAAAATATAAAGTTTATTGAAATTGTAGGAACTAATTATGATGTGGAAAGTATTTTGGTGACTGTGGAAACTGGAGATAAAAATGTGTTTAGAATAGGGGTTGTATATAGGCTTCCATTTCAGGATGAAAGAATGGACAATCTGTTATTAGAATAAATAACCATTGACTATGAAGGGTAAGGTTATAGTAATGGGGGACTTTAATTTGCCAGATATTGACTGGAAGATTCCCTCTGCTAGATCAGCTAGAAGCAGGTATATTCCTGAACCATTGCAATGGGAATCACTTAAACAATTAGTTAAAGAACCAACTGGAAAGAAAGATTCCCTCTGCTAGATCTATCTATCTATCTATCTATCTATCTATTTATCGGGTTCTTGTAAAGCGCGGCTATTCACCCGTAAGGGTCTCAAGGTGCTGAGGGTTGCAGTTCAGTTGAAGAGCCAGGTCTTGAGGTCCTTTCTGAACTTAGTTAGGGCAGTAGCTTGTCTGAGGTGCAGCGGGAGGGTGTTCCAAGTCTTGGCTGCCAGGTGAGAGAAGGATCTGCCTCCCGCTGTGGTTTTCCTGATGTGGGGGATGACTGTGAGGGCTTGGTTGGCCGATCGAAGTTGTCTGGCGGGGGTGTAGAAGGTAACACGGTGGTTCAAGTATTCGGGACCGGTATTGTGGAGGGCCTTGAATGCGTGGGTGAGAAGCTTGAAGGTTATTCTTTTGTTGATGGGGAGCCAGTGCAGGTCCCGCAGGTATTTGGTGATGTGGCATTGACGAGGGATGTTGAGGATTAGTCTGGCCGAGGCCTTCTGGATGCACTGTAGTCTCTTTTGGAGCTTGATGGTGGAGCCGGGGTAGAGTGCGTTGCTGTAGTCCAGTCAGCTGCTGAAGAGGGCGTGGGTGCCAGTCTTCCTGGTCTCGGTTGGGATCCATTTGAAGATCTTTCACAGCAGGTGAAGTTTGTGGAAGCATGCAGAGGAGACGGCGTTGATGTATTGGTCCATGGAGAGCGATGAGTCCAGGATGACGCCTAGATTTTGTGCATGGTCGGTGAAGGTTGGAGGGTGTCCGAGAGCTGTGGGCCACCAGGAGTTATTCCAGGTGGATGTTGTGGGACCAAGGAGGAGGACTTTGGTCTTGTCTGCGTTCAGCTTTAGGCAGTTGTAGCTCATCCAGGTGGCGACTGCTGTCAGCCGTTTTTGGACGTTTCTCTTGGCGGTGGTGGGGTCCCTGGTGAGTGAGATGATTAGCTGGGTGTCGTCGGCGTAGGAGATGATGCTAGATCAGCTAGAAGCATGTATATTCTTGAATCCTTGCATGGGGAACTTGAACAATTAGTTTAGAAACCAACTCGAAGGAAGCTATATTAGATGTAATACTTTCAAACAGTGATACAGTTTAAGATGTGTCTGTATGTGAGAACTAAGAATCCAGTGATCATTAATCTGTTTGGTTTAGTATTCATGTGCAGGCACTCTCCACCCAGACTAAAACAAAAGTTTTAGATTTTAGGAAAGCCGATTTTTATACATGGGAGAATACCTAAACAACTCACAAGGGCAAACTCTTATAAAGGGGGCTCCAGAACAGTGGGAATTTTTGAAGGGGAATTTTTGAATGTTAGAAGCAACCACACACTGTTTTAGACATTTATGTAAAAGAAAGAGGAAACCACTATGGTTTTCCAAAGAAGTAGTACATACCGTAAAGACAAAAATGATAGCTTATACAAATTACAGACACACACAGTCAGATGATCATATGCAAATATGGAGTCTCCAACAAAAAAGACTAAGCAGTTAATTAGGAAGGTTAAAGCTAATTTGAAATATAAGATAGCACAGTCAGTAAAACATGGGGACAAAACATTATTTAGATATATCAGTGAAAGAAGAAAAACTAAGGTTAGAATAGTAAAATTTAAAACAGTTGATGGTAGAATAGTAGAAGGAGATAAGCAAATTGCAGACTGTCTCAATGTCTGCTTCTGTTCTGTCGTCACAAAAGATTGTGAAGATAGAATGTCTATATTAAGGGATGCTACAAGAATGGAAATTAGCTTAGCACTAATCTTTTTATAGAAGATTTTTTGGCATTTTCAAAAATAAATGTAAGAAAGTGAGTAGGTCCTGATAATATTCATCCAAGGATTTTAAAGGAACACGATCAGTGCTAACTGCCCCATTAACTGATCTGTACCTATTCATAAAAAGGGGCAGTAGGGAAGAATCTGGTAACTACAGACCAGTTAGTTTAACTTCAGTAGTAGGGAAATTAATAGAAAGTTTTTTAAAAGACAGAATTATGACTTACATAAGGACAAACACTTTAGAGGACCAAAATCAGCATGGTTTTACATCAGGGAGATTATGTCAGACTAATCTAATTGACAGCTTTGATTATGTAACAAAAGTATTAGACCAGGGTGGAGTAAATGATGTAGCATATTTAGATTTTAGCAAAGCATTTGACACTGTCCCACACAACAAACTAATTCACAAACTGTATCTCCTAGGTCTAGACTCAAAAACTGCAAACTGGGAAGAATGGTGGCTTAAGGATAGAAAACAGAGTGTCTTAGTAAATAGAATATATTCAGCATAGGGGGCTGTTACTAGTGGCGTTCCTCATGGGTCAATTCTGGGGCCTGATTTGTTTAATATATTTATCAGAGATATCAGCAAAGGGCTACAAGGGAAAGTATGTCTGTTTGCAGGTGATACATTTTTTTTTTAAATAAAGTAGATGTTCAAGGGGGTAGACAAAATGAGAAGTGATATATAAAAATTAAAGTTTAACACTGCAAAGTGTAAAATTTTGCATTTAGGGAAGAAAATTCCAAATGTTAATTACAGACTCAATGATACTTTACTGACTGTACAAATGAGGAATGGGACTTGGGAATTAATATTTATGATAAAATAAATGTAAAATTGATTTAAAATTGATTTAAAATTTCGCAAGCAATGCAGTTTTGCAGTGAGTAAGGCCAGTAGAATAAGTATTTGCAGAAGAAATAGTAAGGTTCTTATGCCACTTTACAGATCATTAATTAGGCCTCATCTTGAGTATTATGTGCAGCAGTGACGTGCATTCATTGGAGGCAGGTGAGGCAGTGCCTCCCCTGGCCAATGTGGGAATTACATGCTTTTTTATATATAAAAAAAAAATAAAAAAAATAAATGCTTTCTTTTTTTTTCTTTTTTTTTCATATGAAAAGGTGACCCCCTAAACCCCCACCCCTCCACCAAATTATGTATGTTATTGCAATTTTATTGTTTTAAAAAAACCTGTTATATTAAGTTACTACATTCATATTGCGCAAGAAGGTAGAGGCCAGCTGTCCTTCCATTGCGCAATATGAATGTAATAGTCTGTTATGTTATGGGCTGCTTTAGAGACTGCCACCCAGTGGGGAATAATAGCTAATGCAGCAGTCTCTATTGCAGCCCATAACTGCTCCCACCAGAGGCTTGACTGTTCTAGCCTCGGGAGCCCTCAGCCCTGCCTGCCCGCCCCTCAGCCAATCAGACATCAGTATGTCTGAGTCTCTAGGCTGAGTTGCCGGGTGGGAAATAGTTGCGCAGCCGCATTGGTGGTCAGGTGTTGTTGTGCAGTGACTGTCACGTGCGACCGGCGTCGTCAGAGCAGAGATTGAACTGAAGACGACGGATGTGCTGCATGCAGTTCTCCCTCTCAGCGTGACCCAGCCCAGGCCTTGTGTGAGGAGTGAGTCCGCGGTCGGTGACGGTCAGGAGTCGGACTGTGTCACTGTTGTGGACGGAGTGGAGTCAGTGAGTCAAGTCAAGTGTCAGGTCGGTGTCAGGAGGAGTCAGACGTCAGGAGGACTAGGAGCCGGTCAGGAGCGTAGCCAGAGAGGTAGGTGAGCTCAGCTGAGTGGTGCGTGGTGACAGATGGTCATGGAGGGGTGGTGAGGACTGGCCCGGGGTCAGATTGAAATTGAATCATTTCATTGTCAATTTCAAACATCAACAGCTGTGATGGATTGTGAATGAACTTAGTGAGTGGCCGTGGTGTGCTCAGTGCTAGCTTGGTGGCTGGTCAGGTGGGTGACAGGTCAGACCGTCAGTGGTGGCTAACAGAGACCAGACTCCAGACTCCAGTGAGAGTAGTGTTAGATCATGTCGAGTGCTAAGAGCTTTAAGCTGCCGCTGCATTTCCTCCCTTTTTCTACTCATCACACAGTGTGTGACTGTGATGAGTAGAAAAAGGGAGGAAATGCAGCGGCAGCTTAAAGCTCTTAGCACTCGTGACATGATCTAACACTACTCTCACTGGAGTCTGGTCTCTGTTAGCCACCACTGACAGTCTGACCTGTCACCTGACCAGCCACCAAGCTAGCACTGAGCACGGCCAACCCCCCCCCCCTTGCTCTCGGTATAGGGACCTTACCCCCTCCAATGAAAATGACGCGACCATATGTAGGGCTACACTAAAGGAAATTGCGCACTAACTCCTGAAAGGTGGGAAATCATTTTAATGCTCTCTGTTAGGTAGGGAAGTTACTACAACACTGCATTCAGAACTGTTCCATGTCACATGTAGTGTGACATACCCCGGTACCGGGATGGCCCTCCCCCGTAGTCCTAGAGACCTGTAATGGTCCTTGCACTCTCTGCAGTTAAAATAACCCCAAATGGCAAATGCTTAGAGAAAGTGTGGGATACTTTAAGGGCGCAACAGTGAACATAAAAGTAAAACAACAGTGCACCTCACAAGTATAAAATACAGTAGATGTTAGCCTAACATCCCCTTGAGTGAACATTACAGTGTACTTATCATCTGTCAGTCTCTGTAAGTCTGACACAGGCTTGTGTTTGGTAACTATAGAGTACACTTAGTGTGTCTGATAATAGCCTGAGGTCTATAAAAGTAACTGACCCAGAAACTGCCCACTCAACTGATCTTACCCTGAATACAGTATGCAGATTCAGTAGATTGCCCATCCAGTACTGTAACATACCGTGATAACTCCTGTTGGGGGTCGCCCGCTCTCCATTGTAGTCTAGGGGAGAATAAGTTAGCGCAGTCACAATATGTAAAGTCCTTGAGTTAGCGCGCGGCGGGTTTTGCTCACACACAAAAGTTTAACTTTCAATTTATAAAACGCATGCTAATCCACGCACGCAAAAAGATTACTTGCGGTGTTAACACTCGAGCGAAAGTGCACCACTTGTAATATGGCCCATATATACACATACACATATTTAGACTTATATGTTTACAGTATATAGCCCTTCCCAGTAAAATACTTTGTCATACACTATATTCCTTTTAACACTTATAAAACATTTTGTTAATATTTATATGAAATATTTTGATCAGAAATGTTTATATGAGTGTAATACTGTCTTTAATGTATTAATGTTGTGTTTGGTGAACATTTTTTTTTACCCTTACACTTTATGCTAGGTTTTTTAGCCACACTTAACCATTGAGCGCAAATTTTGTTTGCGCTCGAGTTCAATCACTTACTTTCAACTTGTAATATGCCCACTAGTTAGAGCAGCCCCAATATTGTTTTTCGTGACCCACGCTACCAATAGCACACCACTTGCAATCTAGCCCTTTATTGGCAGTGGTGGGGAAAGGATACAATCTCTTTATTATACTGGAGACCAATAAAGAGTGCTTGTGCTACACTGCTAGAAGTAAAGGGTAGGCACTTTAGATTACCAATAATTTGGAAAGCAAAAATAAATGTTTAATGACATTAGAAAAAGGCAACAGTTATAATTGCTGTAGAAAATACAAGATTAATGTTACTTTTAAATAATCTGTCATTGATTCGTAAAAGGCCTTTTCCTTGTGCAGTTCTGTCAGGACGTGTTATGTAGTCATATTCAAAAATATTTTTTTTATGGATTTTTTGTTTCCCTTTCATGTCATCGGCACCTTGAAAATTAAAATGTAAAGATGCCAAACCCAGGGGTGTAGGTGTAGGTGCATTTGTTTTCTTTTCAGGCACTATATGAAGGTATTGTAAGTCAATTAACTATTTTTAACCATATTATCTACATTTATTTCCATACTTCTGAGACACCATCTCAGATATTCTGATTACACACTTACTTTTTCATGCTTATATATTTAAAATGGGTGTGTTTAAACAATTTGATTACAATTTTTTTTTACGTATTTAAAATATTTGCATATTACTTCAAAATAGTACCAGTATTTGGAAGTATAATACTTTATAGGTATTAGTTTTGACCATACAGAGGGAGCCATTAAATGTAATACCTACCTTTGTCTGTGCCTATCCCTGTTCACCAGCTGCCACTGGTTCACAACAGTTTTATATTTACTGAATAATGAAGGAATCTATAAGCATAATTTGTAGCATTAAAGTAAAAAGTATGTTTTAAACATATTTTAATGGGCCTGGATTTCTAGATCTCATAATCAGAGCAAGCATTTTGTTATCTGGCAAGAGTTTCTGTTAAAATCCTTTAGACTAAAATCAGATGTTTACTAAGTTGACCAGTTTTCCAAGACACCATTTAAAGGGAGATGAAACCTGTATGTTTTCTTTTATGATTTAGAAAGAGCATGCAATTTTAAATAACTTTCCAATTTACATCTAATATCTGATTTTCTTTATTCTTTTGATATCCTACTGAGCATATTTAGATATGCTTTTCAACAAAGGATATCAAAAGAATAAAGAAAATCAGATATCCTTTGTTGAAAACCATATCTAAATATGCTCAGTAGCTACTGAGCATATTTAGATATGCTTTTCAACAAAGGATATCAAAAGAATAAAGAAAATCAGATATCCTTTGTTGAAAATCATATCTAAATATGCTCAGTAGCTAGTGAGCATATCTTGATATGCTTTTCAACAAAGGATATCAAAAGAATGAAGAAAATCAGATATCCTTTGTTGAAAATCATATCTAAATATGCTCAGTAGATACTGATTGGTGGCTGCATATAGATACCTCATGCAATTGGCTCGCCCATGTGCAATTGCTATTTCTTCAACAAAGGATATCTAAAGAATGAAGGCGTATCCGATTCCTAGCCACTACCTCACCAGCCTCTGAAGTCACCGCACATCACTGATGTGCAGTTCTGGAGGCCATATCTGCAGAAGGATATAAACAATCTTGAATCTGTGCAAAGGAGGGCTACCAAAATACTACATGGTCTAAAAAATCAAATGTGCCAGGAGAGGATCAATGACCGAAATATGTATAGCTTAGAGGAGAGAAGGGAAAGAGGTCATATGATAGCAACTTTCAAGTATACTAAAGGCCTTAGTAAAGCTGAGGCTGTGAATATTTTTCATTAAAAGAAAAATTCAAGAACACGATCTCAAGTTGAAGGATAGTATTCAGGAGTATTTTTGCAGAAGCATTTCTTTACAGTAAGGGTGATTGATTCATGAAAAAACTTTAAGAATGCCTGGGATAAGCATAAGGCTATCTTACAAACTAGATAAGTTTATACTTTTAGGAAATATCAGGCAGACTTGTCGGGCCTATGGCTCTTATCTACCGTCAAAATCTATGTTTCTGTTTCTATGTTTCTCTTCCTCAGTGCTGCTCCCTAGCTGTTCTCACTGGTCCCCAGCACACCGTGTGATTTATGTAGATCACCGGGTGACTGTGAGAAAACACAACAAATCGTGTGTCATGCGACCACACCGTGTGAGTTAGCAGGTTTGTTATTATTTCTGCGATCCACTGGTGATCTAAAGCACATAACCCAGGAGTAGTTGTAAGCTGAAAAAGAAACATACTGCCCTGAAAAGGTGAAAAGTAAACGTCTGTAAAAGACCTTTAGGCTAAGAACATAACCATAAAACACAATACCATGTGCAGGAGTTCATCGGAGTGAAGAAGCTGGTGCAGTGTCCAATTCAACTAATCGAATGAGATTATTTGACAACTATTTTAATAATCGATTATTAACAATTATTATTATAATCTATTATTATCGATTATATTCATTAGTTGTTGCAGCTCTAAATAGTACCCTATATCAGAATCAGGGAAGTGTAGTTTTTACTTCCTTTCTTCTTTTAAAGGGACAGTAAACACCTTAAGATTTTTATAAAATGTTATGTATAATGAAGCAACTTTGCAAAATATTATCATTTATTTTGCTCACCTTTCATGTAATTTAGCTCTGAAAATTGAGCCATTTCTAATTCTCAGAATTTAAAATGCATCTTGCTGACTTCTTAAAGCTAACTCTGCTACATATATGTTTTTAAAAGATAACATCTATAACTGATAACAACTGCAAAACAATGCACTCTATACTAAAATTATAGCAGGGGCAAACCTTATTATTCAATTACTAAAGCCCTGAACAGCCTACAGATAAGGCAAATGGTAGGTGGAGTTTGGCTATTGAAAACTAATTGCGGTAAAAAGGATGTTAATTTGTTTTAAAAATGTTAAGACTTGGCTGATATGTTATTCTATAGCAATTAGCAACACAACAGAAACTGCTTGTAATCACAAGGTGCTTACTGACCTGGCGGTCTTTTGATTGCAGTGCTGCACTCTGCCTTTTTGACTCATGTCTACTCTTTCTACAGGTCTCTGACATCCAATGCATATTTGTATATTTTAGATAAATGGTAGGATAAGTGTATCTTAGACTTGATTAGTTGCTTCACAATAAAATATAGTTTATTCCCCAGTCCCCACATAACTGTATATCCTCTATATAATGTGACCGTTCACTTTAGCATCAGATGTGTAAAACTGTGCAATAATTTAGAAACTATTTAAAAGCTATTGTAATTAACACGGGCTGGGGATTTTGTTTTATGCCTGATATAACCATGAGTACTGTCCTTAAAATTAACGATCCTATATAAAGTAACTACAGACAGATGCTAAGAAAATATCATTAGGGTAACACTAACTAACAATTTACCTTCTTGCAGCACAGTCAGCCATAAAGAAAGTGCTCTGAGGGATCTTAAAGGTTTGTACTTGTATTGCGGGTAATATACTAAAATGATCCTTTGAGATAAAACTGGCAATCAATACCTTGAAATGTTGAAATTAAATGGAATTGCACCTCATACAAAGAAGATTAGTTTAAAATGTCAGGTGTTAGTACAAAATTCTATAACATACTTTAATCCTATTGGAAGCCATCTAAAGCTACGGAAAGCCATTATAAGATTCCCACGTGTCATGTTTATGGTAACTTTCTATGATTGCTACATTTGGGCATCTTTACCCTTTTGGGAATAGTTGGAAGTTAGGGACATAAAAGCCCTTGTTCTTTAAAGACCTTTAAGTAGTATTGAAATAAATAAACATACAGGCAAAGTGTGAAAGCTTTCTGAAAACATTAACACCCTGTTTGCTGTAGTTGTTTTTCAATGGCCAAACCTCCTTACCATAGTTGGAAGAGCCAATGCGAACTTACTACTTACTGAAGTAAACAAAGGTAGTCACTGTCTTTTTGTTTGCATAAGTTCAATTCAGCTGTCTGGCCTTCTTTTATAATCTTTGCTGAGGCAATTTAGGGAGAGATATGTGCAAGAGTTAGGTTTGTAAAGTCTGCAGTGATCGCTTCCACTTTTCAGGATTGGAAACTCCACAATTTTCAGACCTAAATTATAGAGAAAAACTCTATGGGGCCGAATTCTCAAGCTCCTTCAGGCTCGCCGGAAACAGCAGTTATTAAGCAGTGGTCTAAAGACCGCTGCTCCATAACTTGTCCGCCTGCTCTGAGGCTCCGGACATCAATCCGGCCGACCCTATACGATCGGGCTGATTGACCCCCCCTGCTGGGGGCCGATTGGCTGCGAATCTGCAGGGGGCGGCATTGCACAATCGGTTCACAAGAACTGCTTCTGCAATTATAAATGCCGACAGCATATGCTGTTGGCATTTATCTATGTGCGGCAGACATGATACGCTACATCGTATCATATCCGCTCGCACTTTAATAAATCGGCCCCTATGTGTTTCCTGTCCCTTTAACCCTTTGAGTGCTAAGCACTTTCCCACCTGGGTGATAAGGTTTTTTAAAAGTTTTTTTTTTATTTATATACTTTTAAAAATATATATATTTTTTAACTTTTTTGTTTTTATTTCAGATCCCCAAGACTTACACTGTTGGCGATTACCTTTCCAACTGTGGGTCTTTGGGGTCTGTAGCTGCTTAGATGCCTGAGATACAGGCTTCTAAGCAGCATGCCCCCTGCTCCTATATTTAACATTGTTAATGTTAAATAAAGTTGCACGGTGACGTCATCACGTCATTGCGCGTGACGTCCCCGCACTAAAAGTAAAGCCCCAGCGATGCCTGCCATTATGCAGGCCTGATCGCCGGGGTAGGAACCGGTGGGAGCCCCCAGATCTCCCTCAAAGTGGGAGAGTGCTAGTGACGGCTCTGAGCCGTCATTAGCACCTGACTGAGACAATTTGTGATGGCTCAGAGCCGTCATTAGCACTCAAGGGGTTAAATAGAAAGAGACCTTCGATTAAACAGATGGAACAGAATTTGCTAGAAAGTTTCTGTTGCGGCTGGAGAGGCTCTTTCTAAACTAGGACACTGTTTCACAACCAAAAACCCTGCCAGTAAGTGTCAATTGAAAATCTCATAATGTATTCTCAGCTGTTTCTTATCTGATGTAACAGCTATAAATAGTGAGCTACCATACAGTTTATACTCATTGTAAAGGACTTTATTGACACCCTTTCTTATTGTAGTATAAGTTACAAGTGGAGAGCAAAAATATTAGTGCTATTGTGTGTTAACATATATTGAATGCAATCAAAAGCGTTTCTATTCTTGGGCTCATATTACAAGTCCAAAATTATTTTTTATCGATAGTCACGGGCGAGATTACATATTCATGTCAGATAGAATGGGCGTGGTAAATCCGTCACATAATAGACTTCTCTTGGGGCGTTCAGTAAAATTCATGTTGTAGATTAGCTGAAGGTACGCTAAACTGATGGTGCGCAAATAGTGTTTTTTTTTTTTATGTAGTTCTGTGCTATACAATTAATAATAATGATTTACTTCAGGTCTCAAAAGTGCAATATTTTACAGCACCATTTTTGATTGCACTCAGGCACAGCACTTTACTCATCAGGGATTATATTTATGAGTATATTCATGTAAACAATATTATGGGGTAGATTTAACAAAGGTCGAGCGGACAAGATTCGCTGTAGCAAATCATGTCCGCTCGACCTCACTAAATACCGACAGCATACCCTGTGGTGTAATGCTTGTGCAATGCCGCCCCCTGCTCACTGACATCCAATCAGCCGCTAGCAGGGGCCGTCAATCATCTTGATTGTATCCTAAAAGGTGGCGGAGAAGTTAAGGAGCAGCTGCCTCTTAACTTCCATTTTAGGCGGACCTGAAACGATGGGGCTCTGAAGCAGCATCCGCTGCTTAATAAATGAGTTCAAATCAGCATGGTTTTACGAGAAATAGATCATGTCAAACTAATCTAATTAGATTCTACAAGGAAGTAAGTAAAAATATAGATAAAGGGGAATCAGTTGATGTGATTTACTTGGATTTTGCAAAGGTGTTTGATACAGTGCCACATGAGAGATTAATGTATACAATTAAGGGACTGGTAATAGCTTAAAATATTATCTCATGGATAAATAACTGGATAAAAGACAGGGAGCAACGAGTAGTAGTAAACGGATTATACTCAGATTGGACTAAGGTCATCAGTAGAGTCCCCCAGGAATCCGTACTGGGCACTGTTCTTTTTAATATTTTTATTAATGACTTGAAGCAAGGATTAAATAGCAACATCTCTATTTTTGCAGATGATACAAAAGTGTGTAAGGTCATTAGGTCAGGGCAGGATGAACTTGCTTTCCAGTGCTTGAAAATGCAAGGTTCTACATTTTGGAAGTAAAAATAAGCAAGCAATCTATTAAGGGAGTTGGGAGTAGTAATAGATAACAAGCTAAAGATGGGTGCACAATGCAGGGTAGTTGCTTCTGAGGCTAATAAGATACTAGCATGTATTAAAAGAGGCATTGATGCAAGGGAGGAAAGCATAATTCTGTCACTATATAAATCCCTGGTAAGACCTCACCTTGAGTATGGAGTGCAGTTATGGGGACCAGTCTAAAAAAAAGAAATTGCAGACTTAGAAAAAGTTCAGAGTAGGGACACAAAGCTAATAAAAGGAATGGAGATTTTAAGCGATGAGAAGAGGTTAGCCAAACTGGGTCTGTTTTCTCTAGAAAAAAGTCACATATACAAAAATAGCAGATGCTCTGGTTATTTCAAGGGGCCTATCTATCAAGCTCCGAATGGAGCTTGATGTCCCGTGTTTCTGGCGAGCCTGCAGTTATGAAGCAGCGGTCACAAAGACCGCTGCTCCATAACCTGTCCGTCTGCTCTGAGTAGGCGGATAGACATCGCCGGAAATCAATCTGATCGAGTACAATTGGGTTGATTGACACCCCCTGCAGTGGGCGGCATTGCACCAGCAGTTCTTGTGAGCGAGGTCTGGCGGACCTGATCCGCACTGTTGGATCAGGTCTGCCAGACTTTCTTAAATAGGGGCCCAAGAAAATTGTTTGTGACAAGAGGTCACAATTTAAGGCTGGAGGAAAGGAGATTTAATCTCCTGCAACGTAAATGTTTTTTCTCTGTAAGAGCAATCAAATTGTGGAACTCATTACCTGAGGAGGTAGTAAATGCCAATACCTTAGATACATTTAAAAATGGTTTAGATACATTTCTGGCTAGAATGCAGGGATATAATTGTGTTAAATGGGTCACCTTTTAATGGGATTTAATTTAAACTCATTCTACTATGTTACTATGTTGTCCCTTTCAATGAGCACGCTAATGGTGCTCCCTGCGCTGTCCATTAGGCGTATATGGTGTTCTAAAAAAGTTTCAGTCGATACTCTCGTTAAAATTTGTCATCATCCTCTTATAATGCATTATACCTAGAATGAGATTGAGAGCAAGATAAAGCACCCTGCACTATTGATTGAGCTCAACTTGTTATTTACCCCTCAATTTTTATATAGTAGATTGCCATATTTTGCTATAATAAAAAAAAAAAAAACTATTTTTTTTGCACACAAATTTCTGAAATCAGCTTGGATTTTTGATTTAGTATTCTGTCATTTCAAACCATTAGAAGCACTTCTGATCGAATTAGATAGGGAAATAAAATGTTCCCAGGTCATATATTGGCTTCTCATTGATTTAAACTTAAAACAACTATATGTATGCATTTTGCTTTTCATTGAACTTCACAGAAATTTTTACAGACCTTCATGGAAGGAAGTTTTAAGCAGCCAATAGGACATGACTGCATCATAAAAATAATAATAATACATTGTATTGCCCTTTATATGACCTTGTAAATTAGATGAATTTTAGCAGTATAATTTGGATGTCACCGAAGAAGAGGCAGGATAGTTCTGAACAGAAAAAATATAATTATTTTAATTAACATCTACATTTTATTTAAATAAGCTACACATACTTACACATATTAAAACATATTTTAAGACAAGCTTTTTTCAAAATTTTTTTTAGTAATATTCAAAATGATCAGTGGTGAGTAGGAGGAAGAGATGGAAAATAAGAGGGGAGGTGAAAAAAATGTGAATGAATGAAGAATTAAAGGCCAATTTAACAAATGTCTTGCGGACCTGATCCGACAGTGCGGATCAGGTCCGCAAGACATCGCTGAATGCGGAGAGCAATACGCTCTCCGTATTCAGCATTGCACTAGCAGCTCACAAGAGCTGCTGGTGCAAAGCCGCTCCCTGCAGATTCGTGGCCAATGTGCTGCCAGAAGGGGGGTGTCAATCAACCCGATCATACTCGATCGTGTTGAATTCCGGCGATTCCTGTCAGCCTGGAGCAGGCGGACAGGGTTATGGAGCAGCGGTCTTTGTGACCGCTGCTCCATAATTTGTGTTTCTGACGAGTCTGAAGACTCAACCAGAAACATGGGCCTTCAAGCTCCGTTCGGTGCTTGATAGATAGGCACCATAGATGGAAAGGGAATGATAATGTAAGAGTGATATGAGATTAATGAGAGAGAGGAATGTGAGAAATGGGTCATATTTGTGGGAAAGGACCCAAGTGAGAAATGTGTAAGGGGAGACGAAGCAGACAGAAAAAAATGTGAATGTCAGGAGGGAGTTTGAGAGAGAGAGAGTAGGGAAAGAGGGGTTTGAGAGGCAGCTTGGTAACCTAGGACTTCCTCCCAATCCTACAACTAGGTTCTGAGTCAAACAATGTCAATTCCACACCTCCACCTTCAGTTCCCATCACTGTCCTCTTTTGTTTCATAGGTGGGCATATCTCCTACACCTGGTGGAAACGTTGCAGCAGATACTGAACAATAACCCTGCTACTGCTGCAAACGAGGCTGCTCCTCTACATGATTGAGCCAGAGGAGCAAACAATGTCCTTGGAAATGATATTGTAATCTGTGAAACAGAGAAACAGTGCTTTTTCCACTTACACAAATAAAAGCAGACATGGACTCTGTACTGGTACTACTGCAATAGCAATTATGTCTTCAATTAGATGAGGTGTACTAGTAATATTCTCTATGAATATCTATATAATAAAATATTAAATATGTATCTATATTTCCTAGATCAATATAGAAAACGAAAGTTAAATAAAATTGCAGTAATGTGCACTATCTAAAAAAAAGGGTTAAACTTTAATTAAAACAATTGTATTCTACAAAAAAGTCTGCAGGGCTACCTATCAGTCACTAATAATGCTGCTTCTGCCACAAGTCATGGTAGTGGGGGGCACTGCATATCTCCTACTCCTGGTGGACATGGGAATGAATGTTGGCGTTGGTACTACTGCAAAAGCAATTATGTTAGATAGATAGATAATATAATATTAAATATATGTGCTAGATAAATATAGTAAACAAAAGTTAAAAAATTGCAGTAATGTTCACTATCTACATTTTGCAGAAAAAGGGTTAAACTTTAATTAAAACAAGTGTATTCCACACAAAAAAAGTCTGCAGGACTACCTATCAGTCACTGGCTTTGCTCCCACGGAAACATAATAAAGTAAACGTGCAGTTTAAAACAGTTTAAAAAAGAAAATAGAACTGTTTTTCTGCATACAAATAGTTAAAGCTTAATTCTTATTTTTTTGCACCCCTAAAAAAAGAAGGGTCCAGTAGCTATCAGTCGCATGCTATGGCCCCACAGTAAAAGTAAATGTGCAGTTTTTTAATTAAACGTTACCTAACTGCAATAAAAGTGCCGTTTTAAACAACTTTTCGATTTACTTCTATTATCTAATTTGCTTTGCTCACTTGGCATCCTTTGGTGAAAAGCATACCTAGGTAGACTCAGGAGCCGCAATGCACAACTGGGAGCTAGCTGCTGATTGGTGGCTACAAATATATGCCCTCTCGTTTTTGGGTCACCTGATGTGTTTAGCTAAAATTGTTTAAAATTGTATGTTCTATCTGGATTATAAAAGGAAAAATTGCTTTAAATAATAATAAAAACATGTTTTGCTGTAAAGGAAAAATCTATTAATTGTTGAAAAGAAGGTGTTTCCGATAACTAATATGATCAAATTCTCACTGGTTGTAAAAGTGTAATATCCTATATAATAAAAGGCCAGGTATGTTTGTCAGATTCAGTCAGGTGCAGTAGAGACTGCACAAGGACAAACATACCTGGCCTTGAGCAGCAGAGGAGTGCGCACTGTGGAAGCTGCCTGGTGGGGGCGTGGTCGTGCGTGCCGTGATGGGGGCGTTACCGGGCATGATTGATGGGGGTGTGACCGACGGGTGTGACAAGGGGTGTTACCGGGCGGTAGCGTGCGTGAAGGGGTGTGGCCGATGGGAGCAGCCATGGTGGCAGCGACATGGTCAAGTGAGAGAGAAAAACAGAGGGGAGAGCAAAACAGAGGTGAGAGAGGAGGGGGAGACAGAGAGACCAAAAGAGAGGGGGGAGAGACCAAAAGAGAGGAGGTAAAGAGCAAAAGAGAGGGGGGAAAGAGAGAAAGAGAGAGGGGAAAGAGAGCGAGAGCGAAAGAGAGGGGAGAGAGAGCAAAAGAGAGGAGAAATAGGAAAAGAGTCAAGAGAGAGCAAAAGAGAGGAGGGGGAGCAAAAGAGAGGAGGGGGAGCAAAAGAGAGGAGGGAGAGAGAGAGCAAAAGAGGGGGGAGAGAGAGAGCAAAAGAGGGGGGGAGAGAGCAAAAGAGAGGGGAAAGAGAGAGAGCAAAGGAGAAGAGAGAGAGTAAAAGAGGGGGAGAGAGAGAGCAAAAGAGGGGGGAGAGAGCAAAAGAGGGAGGAGATAGAGAGCAAAAGAGAGGGGAGAGAGAGCAAAAGAGAGGGGGAGAGAGAGAGAGAGCAAAATAGGGGGGAGAGAGAGAGAGAGCAAAATAGAGGGGAGAGAGAGAGAGCAAAAGAGGGGGGAGAGAGAGCAAAAGAGGGGGGGAGAGAGACCAAAAGAGAGGAGGAGAGAGCACAAAAGAGAGGGGAGAGAGCAGAAGAGGGGGGAGAGAGAGAGAGAACAAAAGAGGGGAGAGGGAGCAAAAGAGGTGGGAGAGAGCAAAAGAGGGGGAGAGAGAGCACAAGAGGGGGAGAGAGAGAGCAAAAGAGGGGGAGAGAGAGCGCAAAAGAGGGGGAGAGAGAGAGCTCAAAAGAGAGGGGGGAGAGAGAGGGAGCAAGGGTTGGAACCACGGTATTTAAAGAAATTGGTCCATGTACAGGAGCTTTAGGACTAGTTTTTTATAAAATGTTTTAATGTTTTACTAATTATGTGATATATTTGCTATAGTATATGTGGTGTGTGGTTAAGCAACAGGGTAGTAAGGAATTCATTTTTCACCAAACCAAGAAGACAGGATAAAAAAGTGTCACTTGACTCCTAAGAAAGCCCGCTTGGCAATGGCTAGAGGGGTGAAACACACATAGCATTACATCATAAATATGAGGTTAGCACCAGCAAAGGATCTCAGCTAAAGCTTTAACAATGCATGCAATGTACAAAAATGTTGGATAAAGACATAAGTTGTAAATGCAAAAGCGTTTTGCTTTTTGTGTTGCTACACTCATACTGTATGAACATCTGGATGTGTGCAATAATTCTTAGAGGACTAATTTGTCAGTATACTCTGCTGGTCTAGTGAGTTACAAATGTTCAAGTTTGCAGCATTAGTTATCAATAGATCTGTTTAAGGACAGACTCTGGGAGGACAAGTTACTCTTGAGTGGGATATAAAATTGTGGACTGGGAACTGTTTAATCAACTTTGTTAATTAATCTACTAGCTTCTGCATGACATGGTGCTTTTGATACCTGTATTGGGAATTGTTGGAATGTTGCAAACTTGCTGAAGGCACTGATGTTGGAAATTAAGAAACCATTTCCTAAATGGGTAATAATTCAATCATTGGCTAAAAGTATATGGGCACATACCAAAACATCCAATAATTCTATTAGTATATGCAAACTGGTCGAATATTCTGCCAAAGCTTGAAATTTAAATACTGTATAAACATGGACTGTAACATTCCGTTGTATCCGCAGAAGGCTGTTTTACATTATCACTACATATTTTAACCTATTGTTAATACAATTACTCATAACGTGATCTATGTTTTCTGAGCTTTTTGTTGTGGGTCTTGAATAACACTGACTCAATGTATTTTGTAAGTTCTGAACATGATCTGTCATATTATAATACCTCTCAATTTTTGGTTTCGATATATATACACACAGATATATTTATATGACAAAGAGTGGTTTTAGTTTTTACAACGGTACTTTTCAGGCCTTCATTACAGTATTTGCCCTTACCATTTCTACTGGATGACTAATCCATGTATCAACCATATTTTCTCTAAAAGGAATGAGTCTACAAATGGCTCTTGAGCCTTTTACCCTTCAACTTAAAGGGATAGGAAAGGCTAAATTTAACTTGCATGATTCAGATAGAGCATGTCATTTTAAAACACTTTTAAATTCACTTCTATTTTCAAATGTCCCTTGTTAAAAATGAATTTGCACATATCATACACTAGTGGGGCTGCTGCTAAATGGTGCCTGCACAGATTTGTCTCTTGTGATTGGCTAACTAGATATGTTCAGCTTCCTGCCAGTAGTGCAATGCTGTCCCGTCAGAAGTAAATAGTAAAGTTGTTTAAAATTGTGTGTTCTATCTGAATCATAAAAGAAAATTTGGGGGTTTACTATACCTTTAAGATCATTATCCCTTGTTTTGGTGTTGCTCTTTTTTGTAAAAATCCCTTTTGCAAGTCTACTAGCAATGTGATTAAAAAAAACGCCAAAAAACATGCACCTAGGCAATACAAGAATTAGGCCAAATAGACCACCACCTAAGACCTCACTTGTAATGGGGTCTGGTAACAGGGCATAGAAAAAAGTGTGCTTTTTGTTTTCTTCTTTTGTCCTGGGGAAAGTTAGTTTCTGGGTTTCTGGTACCATAGCTCCCAGATTCCTGCTGACACAGCCAGATGTTCTAACCCTCAAAGCAACTTGAACACAACCACAAGTTTTCTGACGGTTGTAAAGTGCAGACTCCTCCCTTCTTTCCACCTTCTACTTGCCCCAATGTGGTGCCATCAGCCTCAAAATAATCAGGAGGCAGGAGGACACAGACAGCAATGAACATGTAAGAGGGATGGGGGGGGGGCTGTACTAGGGGCAATGAGTTTAGCTCTTACTTGCGCTTCTGCATACTCATAATCTGCACCTGCTTTACATATCTCAAGCTGCTGATGAGACTTCTTAGGTAATCCCGCCAGATTTGAGAGCTTTACAGAATCAGACCCTAAATGAGGAGCAAAACATTTATTGGAGTATAGGAGTATATGTGTTGTATGGCGTTATTTTTTCACACAGTCATCAGAGAGGGTTTTGAGGCATTGCTCAGCAATTACAGAGAACATACCTCATGCTCAGTTCTGCATAGTTGGGTTGCAATAATATGTATTCCACTGGGATAGCCAATGGTAAAGCCTTACATGTGTATTATCTATATGAGCATATCTGGTGCACAGGAAGGTGAGATGACAGACCTAATACCATTCATGTTTATTGATGGACAGGCCAAAGCAAATCTTCTACACCAGGCAAGTGTACCCATGACAGCAATATGAAATGTAAACTATCATATGACTGTTCATTCTTACAACAAAACTCACAGAATTGTACTCCATGTGAGACAGACTTCATCACCTTTATATGCAAAGCTTAGAGGAGAAAAGGGAGAGAGCTTATAGGATGAAACCTTCAAGTATATTATTAAGGAATTTAATGAAGCTAAGGTTAACAGCATTTTTACAAAAAAGAGCAACACCAGAACAAGGGATAATGAATGATCTTAAAGGTATAGTAAACCCCAAAATGTTCTTTTATAATTCAGATAGAACATACAATTTTAAACAACTTTACTATTTACTTCTATTATCAAAGTTGCTTCATTCTCTTGTTATCCATTGCTGAAGGGACAGCATTGCACTACTGGCAGGAAGCTGAGCACATCTAGTCAATTACAAGAGACAAATGTGTGCAGGCACCAATTAGCAGCAGCCCCCACTAGTGTTAGGATATGTGCGTATTTATTTTTAACAAGGGATACTAAGAGAACGAAGCACATTTGAAAATAGAAGTGAATTTAAAAGTGTTTTAAAATGACATGCTCTATCTGAATCATGCAAGTTTAATTTAGCCTTTCCTATCCCTTTAAGTTGAAGGGTAAAGGCTCAAGAGCCATTTGTAGACTCATTCCTTTTAGAGAAAATATGGTTGATACATGGATTAGTCATCCAGTAGAAGTGGTAAGGGCAAATACTGTAAGGGAATGTATTAATGTCAGGGAATGCATATAGCTATTGTAACAATTATTTAATCTTACACTTCAGAAGGAAGACACAGAATTACAGGAACTGCTTAAATGATTTGTCACTGAAGAAGTAGACTAGACTCTAAATGAAATAGTACTAATATACTGTTTTAAAATTAAAATGATTAATTTATATGTTTATCAAAATGAATAGTATGGTTAAAGTTACATCAATGTAATGTGGTTGCATCTAAACAAGGGCCTTATACAATGTATTATAGTTTTTTATTTGCTTGATTAACAAATGTTACTGTGATAAAATAATAAATGTTTAAATGGTTGTGGGGCGTGTTGCTTTATAGCCACAAAGGCTTTGGAGTTGCCCTTATTGTGATCTCTAGGGATAAATGGTGAGACAAATGTCAAAATAAACTTTTCATGGATCAGACGAAACATGCAATTTTAAGATTTTTTTCAGATTACTTATTCAAACTTACTTTATTCTCTTGGTATCCTGTAAAAAAGCACATCTAGGTAGGCTCAGGAGCAGGAAATTGGTGTCCACCTGCACATTCTTTGGGCTAACTTTATAGTTATTTGCTAACAACAGTGCAATAATAAAATGCTCTAACACATAAGATGCTAACACATTAGAGTATTTTCTTTGTGCACTTTTACTGTATGTATCTTTATGTTGCTTTAAAGGACCACTAAACACTAGAATATTATAATCAATGCAAAAGCACTTAGTTTGAATTTCAAGTGAGTAGTAGATTTTTTCTGACACATTTCAAAGTTAGTTATATTTTCATTGCATCATGTGACAGCCATCAGCCAATCGCAAAATGCATATGTATATATTCTGTGAATTTTTGCACATGCTCAGTAGAGCTGGTGCCACAGAAAGGGGGTTTATAAAAAGACTGTATACATTTAGATAGTGGAGGTAAATTGGAAAGTTGTTTAAAATGTTGTGCTCTATATGCTTTGGGTTCCGGTGGAGGAGGAGTCAGACAGGTGTTGCTGAGCTCGCACCTCCAGTCCTGCAATTCTTGGCGGTGGTTATTCCCGCGCCTTGCCCCAGGCTCTGGGGCTGTTTTATGGGGCAGTCAGCAAAATCGCCTCTGGAACCTTTCCGGTGGACCACCAACCCACTGGCAATCGCACTGAGCCTATTATTTATATTAACTGCCTTACCTGGCCTCTGATAGGGGTTTGCTATACTACCTACGTCCCGGGTTACCCTTCTCTTTTTCCCTCTCTCAGAGGAACTTTGTTGCCTGCACAAGCGGTGACACCCCCCCAGCCTGCCCCCCCCCCCCCCCCCCGCTGGGCTAACCCCGGGAACTAAGTGTACAGTGCACTCTCTTCATCTCACTGGCTGTGCTGCTGTGGACGCTTCTCGCTGTTGGACTGCTGCTCCCGCTGCCGGGTGTTTTGCTCGCTCCCTCCCCCACCGGTGCTGCGCGGGAGGGAGCTGGGTCCGTCTCTGGATAGAGGACCGGTGGTGGAGCCTCTCTTCCCTGTGCTGCTGCTGGTGTCTGGGCTGGCGCTCCTCTCTCCCCTCCCACCGCTGCTGCGAGAGGGGAGTTGAGGTTGGAGTTTTCAGCGGTGCTGGATATCGGAAGGTTCCCAGATGATGTCATTGCAACCTGAACAGGTATCTACAGCCTGACAAGGATCCTGGTGGGCGGGTAGGCAGCGCGAAGGGGGTGAGTCACTGAGAACTGTCTTTTCTATACAATACCTCATATTGGTTTGTTGAATCCGCTACACTGAAATTTTAAAAGCAACACAGAGGCCAATTTGGAGGTTTGCTAAGTAGGGGGTACTTATACAACAGAAAGCAAATATCTGCTGTTTATCTAAAGGAGGACTCTCGAAGGGCATGGGAGAGAGGTGAAGGGGGAAGAGATCGGGGAATATACACTACCCCTAACGGACGGACAGTCTTATCAGGGTCTAAGAGACTTTAAAAAAAAAAAGAAAAAAAAAATCATTGGCTCCGGAATAGAGGGTGAGGGGTGAGAAGATAAGAAGGAAGGAAAAAGAAAGTCAATATACGGCTTCTTGACTACTATATCCCCCCCCCCCAGAGACTCTGAACTTGGTTGCTGTTCTACCAAGGAACTCTATACTGTTTAATCAGATACAATGTTGCAATTTGTCAATGAGTTTGATTGCTCTCTTTGAAAACTGTATATTTGTGACAGAACAAATGTAAACTTGAAACTGTTATTGCTTTAATCTGGTTAAGAGTTTGGAACTCTTTCTTTCCACTCTATATATTACTACCTTTAATTAAAAAGGTGATATTTAACTGGGGTTAGGCGGGAATTTCTTTGCCCTTTCTTTAACTGTAACAGCCACATCTGCAAAAAAAGGGCAAGAATTGAATGTGATAAGGAGGGAGAGGAAGGGAAAAAGAGATTTTTGGGGAAATAGTGGCAACTTTTTTTTTTTTTTTTTTTCTAAAATCATCTCTCTTAGCTCAATTTGCAATCTTAGGGTGCATTATTTTTCTATGTGCTGGAGACCATAAAATTTGCAAAAAGTCTATAGGGTACTGGTGTTCCCTGCATTTAGGAGAAGTTTTATTGGATTAGAGTTTTCATTATTTATTTAATCATTTCAGTTTGGCGAGTGAAAATATCACGGCTATCTAAAGTTAAACTGATAACTGATTAATCTATAGGGCTGATTTAAGCATAAAAACCCCCCCTAATCTCTTTCGGACCACTCTCAAAATTAGTCACTTGTCCATGTGCATAGTGTGAAATCACTTTGGGAACTTCATTTGATGGTCACCTCACTTATCCAACTACTATAGGACACCATAACACTTAGCACATCACATTCACAATAGGTGCAGCCCCAGCACCCATCCGCTGTAAATTCACTTAGGGGCCACTTAATCCCCCTTTTTTTTCTTTTTTATCTTCTTCACTGTGTTTTTTTTTTTTCTCTCCTCCCTCACCTCACAATCCCACACTAGTTTGCGCAATTCATTTAATTCACCTAGGCACCGTAATATTGGCACTCCAGTCTTGGTGCACGCACCAACACCCCATAGACATAATCACTGGGGTCATTCATCTCCCTTTCCACTTTCCCTTTTTTTCTTTTTTTTTCACCACCACTAGTATATGGACAAGTTTCTCGGTACCTCTGCCAAAACATCCTCACCAATAATGGCAGGCAGACAAAGGGATAAAAAACTTAAGAGCACACAAGACCCTGTAGCTGATGTTCAATCAGTCCTCTCAAACACAACCATACCTGAAGTACTAAATATTCAAAGTCTAGTTACCAGCATCTCTGAGGCCCTTTCTCCTAAATTTGATGTTTTAAGGCTAGAAATTAAACAGGATATTTCCTCCCTATCGCAAGAAATCAGACAATTCTCCTCTAGAATGCAGGAGGTTGAGCAGAGAGTGTCTGATCTAGAAGACCTGACTCTCTCACAAAGCTCTAAGCTTGGTAATCTTAGCAGCAGTACTCAAAAAATCCTCTCGAGGCTAGAAGATCTAGAAAATCGTAGCAGGAGAAATAATATCAGAATAATAGGCCTCCCAGAGGAGAAGCAATACGAAGATCTAGCCTTTTTTATCTCTGATACTTTAAAGACAGCTCTTAAATTTCCACCCTCATACCACAGTATCTTGGTAGAGAGGGCGCATAGGCTGGGCCCATCACACACAGTTAATAAAAATGCTAATAGGCCGAGACCAGTTATCGCAAAATTACTCAATTACCAAGATAAAGTTTTACTTCTACAACATTTTCGTAAAACTCAACCTCTTATTATTAACGGATCCTTATTTTTCAAGATTTCTCGGCTGACACGGCCTCCAGGAGGAGGGCTCTGGCACCTACATGTACTAAATTTATAAACTCGGGATTTAACGCAACAATAATCTATCCAGCTAAACTTAAAGTAACAGTGAATTATTCAGTACATCACTTCTTGGAGGTACATGCAGCCGAGAAATTCTTTTCATCTTTGGATTCACCAGCATTAGATAGAATAACCCTTAGTTAGTCAGAGTAGGCTCAATAGCTGGGACAATCCCTTAGATAGGGATAGATGGGGCATTTAGGGAAAATGCTAGGGTTCCCCCTCCTCCCTTTTTCTTCTTTTTTTTTTTTTTTTTTTTTCTCTCAATTCTCCTCCCTATTTTCTTTTCTTTTTTTTTTTCTCTTTCTCCAGCTCTCTCTCTCTCCCCCCCAGATAAGTTCTAAAGCCACAGAAAAATAGATAAACTTAGGATAATATCCTGGAATGTGGGAGGGATTTCTACTCCCATTAAACGGAAAACCATACTGACACAATTGAGGAAATATAAGACGGATATAGGGTTAATTCAGGAAACACACCTTAACTCAGTTGAATCTCTTAAACTTAGAGCCTCGTGGGTCAGAGAAGTTTTCTATGCGCCAAGTGTTGGCAAGAAAAGGGGAGTGGCTATTCTAATTGGGAAAAAGACTCAGCTCGAGGTTGTGCACTGTGAGCCCAATCCGGGGGGAAGATTTGTTCTGTTAAAAGTAAGAATCGCTCAGGAAATGTATACGATTTGTAATGTCTATGGTCCTAACGTATTTGACCCAGAATTCTGGAATAAAATACAATCTAAACTTCTTTTGTATAGCCAGGGGCACCTAATTATCGGAGGGGATTTTAATATGGCACCGCAATGCCCGCTTGATAGGTTTCGAGAAACTACGAAACAGAAAAAACATAAAAAAGATAACCTAGAATTTAAAATGTTTAAGAAAATAGAGCAAAATTTAGCACTGCGGGATATCTGGCGAGTTCAGAACCCGGACATGCAGGAATTCACCTGTCTTTCAAAAGGACACAAGACTCTTTCACGAATAGATCTATTTCTTATAGATGAGCGCCTAGGTTCTTTAACGGTGCAAGCAGGAATCACTCCTATATTATTATCAGATCATGCCCCCATTACCTTGGATATCCAGCTTAAACACCCATGGCCCAAATCTCTGAGGTTTTTCTTTCCATACTATCTAGCGACAGATATGAAATTTAAAACCCGTCTTAGGTCTAACTTTGAGGATTTTTTACGCTTTAACTCTGAGTATATCGATCGCCCAGAACTACTCTGGGATACCGCTAAAGCGGTTCTCAGAGGAGAAATCTTAGCCTATAATATAGCCCTAACCAAGAAACTGAAGTTAAGAGAAAAAGAAATAAACAAGGCATTATCCAACTCATATAACAAATTTCTGCTCCATAAAAATGCCCTAAACTGGGCTAAGAATGTACAAGCTAAAGAAGCTAGGGATACATTTGTCTTGTCCCAGCAAGCCCAAAAAGAATTAAAAATTCAGGCTAAGCTCTACAGATTTGGGAACAAGTCTGGAAAGATGATGTCCAGACTGGTCAATAATGAAAAAAAACAACCTCATATTGAAGAACTTTTAGATAAGGATGAGCTAATTTCGAATCCCAATAAAATCGCATCTGCACTGGTGGAATATTATCAAGCTATATACTCTTGTAAAAGTTATGATCAGGATAACGCTGCAGAGTTTTGGAACAAGATCGTTAGCCCCTCACTTACCGATGACTGTATCAGTACTCTCAATTCTCCTATATCTTTACAAGAAGTAAATGAGGCAATTTCTAAACTACCTATCAATAAAGCAGCTGGGCCGGATGGACTACCTAGTGAATTTTATAAAATACTATCTGCAGAAATTTCTCTGTATCTAACAAATTTATACAATGACTTCTATATTAATGGTAAACCAGTTTCTGCTTCATTTTCTTCTTCCCACACAACCTTAATTCTTAAGTCAGGGAAGGACCCAAGGCTTTAAGAATCATATAGACCAATAGCCTTACTTAATTCAGACTATAAGATTCTAACGTCTATCTTAGCATCCAGATTACAATTAATTCTACCAAAAGTAGTCCATCCGGACCAAGTGGGCTTCCTAAATAGACGAAACTCATCTGCCAAAATTAGGGAGGTATTAGCTACATTGGAATACTTTGAAAAGATTCCTCTGATTAGAGAGGGGAGAGAGGAAGAACTCGGGGCACCGGACATGGCGATTCTTTCCATTGATGCAGAAAAAGCATTCGATTCTGTCACATTTAAACATCTTAATACATCTCTGTTGAAGTTTGGAATTAAGGGCAAATTCCCTGATTTTGTAGAGAGTCTCTATAAAAGCTCAGCCACAAGCTTGATAATCAATGGAACGGTGTCCCTGCCAATAACTCTGGAAAGAGGAACGCGTCAGGGTTGTCCTCTCTCTCCTCTTCTGTTTGATGTTGCTATCGAGCCCCTAGCAATTATGATAAGACAAAGTTTGGAGGGAATAAAGATCTCAAACCATGAGATGAAAATAGGTCTATATGCAGACGACGTTTTGTTGTATCTATCAAACACTAAAATTAACATTCCAAAACTAATGCAGATAATCTACCAGTTTGGTACCTTTTCAGGTTATAAAATAAACGCAGCCAAATCAGAAATTTTCTGGATTCGTAGGACAAGTGACTCATGTTTAGAAAATCCATTCAAAAGAGTAGCAGATTCATTTAAATATCTAGGGATAACTATCCCGGTGAATTCGGATAATCTTTATGAATTTAATATTCCCCCAATTGTTAGACAATTTAAGGAAAAGCTCAGAATATGGCAAAGCTTACCACTCTCAATTTCGGGACGAGTAGCATTAGTTAAAATGATCCTCCTTCCGAAACTGCTGTACATACTTCAGAATATCCCAATAATTCTTCTTAAAAAGGATGTACGGTTGATTAATGGTTTAATCAGACAATTTCTTTGGCAGGGGAAAAGAGCACGAATATCTTTTAATAAACTCTCTCTTCCACGTGAATTTGGAGGCCTAGCACTCCCAGACATTAGAGCATACAACCTCAGCTTCCTGGCACGAATAGTGGCAGATTGGATCTTGTCAAAAGACTATATTCTAAATAATCAGCTTGAGAACAACATATGTAGTCCCTACCTCCCCTCAGCACTTTTACACTCCCCCCCTAAGGAGTTACCTCCAGAAATTAAAAGACTAAAAGTAATCTATAATCCTATCAGGGCATGGTGGAAAATAGCAAAAACTTTTTTCAATTTTTCAATTAACTCCAAGGTTTCGCACTACCTTCCCTTGATAGGAAATCCAAAATTCCAACCTGGGTTACACTCTGAAGTTTTCAATAGATGGCATAAGAATGGGCTGAATAAATTGACATTGCTGATAGACAGTGATAGAAAAACTATTAAAACATTTGAAGTATTAAAAGAGGAATTTAGTTTACCTAACAAAGACTTCTTCGCTTACTTACAGATAAGGCATTTTCTGTTTGAATTAATTAGAGAAGAGGGCTGGGGCTGGAAACTAGGAAAACTTGAAAACTGGCTTATACTTATGAAGGTCGATCGTATGTCTATTTCTGTGGGCTATCACTTATTGGGTGCTAGCAGGGGTAATTTAAATCTGACAAGAATTGCTTCAGCATGGACCTCACTCGCAGCACAGAATAGGATTGACCCAAAAATTTTGCAATACTCTATAGCTAAAGTGGCTAGGACTACTCTCTCTGCTACATGGCGGGAAGCACATTTTAAGTTACTTCACAGGGCATACTTCACTCCGGAAAGGGGTCTTAGGGTGCACAACTCGAGCTATAATAAATGCCCTAAATGTTCTCTTTCAGCAGCAGACATAGAACATATGTTCTGGTTCTGCCCAAAAGTGAGAAATACTTGGCGTAAATTAGAATACTGGCTGAATTGGGTACTCAAAATTCCATCCATAACCCTTACCTTATCCCAGGTTATATTATGTATTGATGACTTAAACAAGCGCCATCCTAATGATAAAATAGTCTCCATCTCCATTTTAGCCACTAGATATTTGTTATGCAAAAAATGGAAAATGCGGTCTGTACCAAGTGTGTCGGAAATTCAGAATTGTTTGAATTGTTTACTAGAACAAAAGGATACAGATATCAACAATGAAGATGATATAACGAATTTCTTCAGTAAATGGGCAGTATACATTAAGTCACTTCCTGAAAACGAAAGAGATTATATGATCTTTCCTTTCCAAAATTCTGAACTGGTCTTGTTGGACATATGGTAAACGGAGTGGTGGGGGTGATGGGAGAGAGCTGGTTTTCTTTTCTTTCTTTTCCTTTTTTTTTTTCTTCCCCCTTTCCTTTAATCTTAAATAGAAAACCCCAACATAAGGTGACTTAAGGCAATAATGCTTCTTTTTTTTTGTTTTTTTTGCGGACTTAAAGAAAAATATTCTTACTTTATTTTTTTTCCCTTTGGGAAAATTGTCAGTTAGAGGCTACTTAATATAACCTGCTTTTGTCCTTATATTGAAATTATTTGAACTCTAAGATGGTGATAATTGTTTTTCTTATCCCTTTTTTTCAAATATTGCTATGAATCAAGTCCGCATCATTGTATAATTCGCCTTTCTGTTGGTTAATAAAGAACAATTAAAAAAAAAAAATGTTGTGCTCTATCTGAATCATGAAAGTTCTAACTATCATTTGAATGTTATACTAATTTAAGCTCAACTGGAGCTTTTTTGTAAGTATATTAAAGTTGTATAGGTTGAACTTGATGGACTTCTGTTTTTTTTTAACCTCATTTACTATGTTACTATGTATCCAAGATTATTAGTTGGTGGTTCTGGTGATCATGTACACACATATCTGTTGTCTCTCAAAGCCTAAAGGGACACTAAACTCAAGCATGAATTAGGTAGAACATACTCTTTCAAACAACTTTACAGTTTACTTCTATTACCAAATTTTCTTAATTCTCTTGATATCATTTGTTGATGGAGCAGCAGTGCACTGCTGGTTGCTAACTGAAACATGGAGTGAGACAATAACAATAGGTATACAACATATGCAGTCATCAATCAGCAGCTAGCACCCAGGTGCTTTGCTGCTCCTGAGCTTACCTAGATAAACCCTTCAACAAAACATTACAAGAGAAGGAAGCAAATTAAATAATAGAAGTTGGAAAATTGAGTGCTCTGTCTAAATCATGAATGTCTACTTCAAGGGAAGGGGAGCATGCTATGTGTATTCTGTATTTTGTACAATCAATGCCATGGGTTTCCTTTTTAATTATATTTGGCACCATTTATCAAGCTGCAAAGGCAACTTTAGAGCCCTTGTGGTGTAGTCTTGCTCATAGTAAGACCACTGCTCACAAGTTGCTCCACCACCTAAGGGCTAAATCATGCCTAGCTGGTTTGTCCAAGGTGATTGGCAGGCCCTTTTCTTGTGCAATTGGTCACGCAAGAGAATGGGGTGGTACTGCACAAGCAGTTGTTTGTGCAGTAATAAATGCAGGCAATGGATGCTGCTCATCTGCTGCCCACTTGCTGCTTTTATGGGAACTTAGTCTTCCTTCCTCATGAAAAATTGAGTCCATAGTGTACATGTATAAATATAAAGTTTCTCAATGTATCCAGAACAAAAGTAGGTAGAAGTGTGCATGCCAAGGGGTTACTGCACACCCCAGTAACTGTAACACAAGTCTAAACTGGCAGCACAACAAGTAGGCAGATACACAAGACAACTGGACTACGTGTTGGGCAACATGCCCTTATTCATGAAGGGCATGTTGTCTGAAATGTAGTCTATTTGTCTTGTGCAGATGCTACTTTTGATGAAATAAAGCGAGTTCTTTACTTTTAAGTGGTGCTGCCAGTTTGGACTGTTCATGTATAAATATATCACAGAAGAACAGTTAATGGTTCAAGTTTGTTATGTAGTAATTACAATGTATATTCTAGAGAATTAAATATAAATATAACATACTATATATCACTAATTTAACACATCTCTTTTAATAAGCAGTAAGGGTTAGGTATATGATTTGTTGAGGGAGCAGAACATTGTCTTCATCTGGGTGGACAAAAATCCTTGAATCTGCCCTAGCATGAACACACTAATCCAACACCAAAAGAAAGAAAAACAACTGATTACCAGTTCTACAGCAACATTAGTCTCATTATTTGTGAGCACTCTATGCATTACATTTGTAGAATATTCTGTTGACTTGAATAGCTTTTTTAAAATAAAACACATCCAACTGGACGCTATTTATGAATGCCGTCTCACCACCCCCAATCTAGGGTGAGCATGATAACATAGGTTATATTTATGTTGGATCTAGTTAAAGCCAAATGAGGAGGTGTCAAGAGGAAAATTATTTGTAAAATGGGATAATGGCTTTAACTATCTTTTCAGTAATAAGTGAGCATTTAATCTTTTCATTCATTATGATATTATGACAGATACACTGTAGCATTAAAGTGTTAATATTTTTATTTTTTGGTATTGGATTTATAAAATTGGAACTTTTCACTACTTAGATATACTTGAAAGAAACCTAAGGTGAAAGCATACATATCTTGCATCAAGCAAGAATATATACATTTTAATTTATGTATCCAATACTTAAATTAATATTCATTTTACAAGACCATGCATTTTATTTCAAAGATTGCTAGATATATTGTAGTCTGGCCTTGCATTGATATTCAATATTTAAACAGTTATGCATGTACAGTATATTGCATAATGGTTTAAGTATTGCATATAAATTTAAATGTATTTATGTTAGCTTGCTGTGTTTATTAGTGATAGCATAGATATATACATTAATATATATTTATGATATAGTAGTCAGTATTATTAAATTATAAATTTACATAACAGCCATGCAGTTATGTAGATCTATCATGTTAATTATACTGTCTTTTTATAATTATAAAACACAACAAGCAACATTAATTACATTTTAATGTATATGCAAATTACATAGCAATGCATTGTTTAAATATTGAGGGCTAGATTACAATTGGCGCTGTATATTTCTTTTTCACAATTGCAAAAATTCTGCTATAGTGAATCTTTTTACAACTAGTCATGTTGCGTTCATATTAAGTTTCAGAAAATGTATTTTGCACTAGTGGTAACGCAAATCGCGCTTAAAGTCAAAATCGCAATCGGGTTTTTGCATACCCCATAGAAATCAATGGAGCAAAAAAAGTTTAAAAAAAACCACCCACTGTCTCAAGCAAACCCAACAGGAAAATATTAATATTTAATTTTCCAATGTTCTTTACATAACAGAATATGTTCTAATTAATAAAAATAAAAATTTCAACATACAAACCAAATGAAAAATGGGGGGATGGGAGCACTAAAAAGCTATGGGGATGGATACTGTATATCAGGGGTAAAACCTCTTTATATCTGATAAATATATTCTATACTGGACTCATATGGTTTGTGCACCTATAAGAATAATATGTTGGGGCGGATTATCGCATAAGATATGTAGTGTAAAAATGATATATACCTTACATATATAACCTTATCAAAACAGAAAGGCAAAAATAAATCCAATCTAAAATAGGTATTAGCAACATATAGTGGTTCAGGTAAATTTACCAATATATCCGTACTTATCTAAAATATATTTACAAAATTCCTAATCTCTGTGTCTACAAATATGGGGGTCGATCCGATAAAAATCGTCGCCCGCAAAAGCCGGCGACGCCAATATTTGCGCGGGTTTGGTATCCTATATACGGCGTAACCTAGAAGTTACGCGCGTATATTTCTGCCGTCGCCCGTAGTTTTTTGGGCTATAGGCAGGTATACCAAACCCGCTCAGTTCGGTATCCAATATGCAGCGTAAGGACTTACGTGGCGAAAATGGAGAAAACTTACTCCATTTTCACCTCGCCACAAAAAGCAGCCGTAAGCAGCCTTACGCTGACTATTGGAGCCCCGTAACTCCCTAAACTGGCTGCTAAAATAAACCTAACACCTAACGCATGCGCAATGTCTATCTCCCTGTCAACCGTGATCTGCTAAAATAAACCTAACACCTAACGCATGCGCAATGTCTATCTACCTGTCAACCGCGATCCCCCCCCCCGAAATCCCTAATAAAGTTATTAACCCCTAAACCGCCGCTCACGGACCCCGCCGCCATCTACATAAACTAACCCCCTACTGTGAGCCCCTAAAACCGCCGCCATCTACCTTATCTATCCCCTAATCTGACCCCTTACACCGCCGCCACCTATATAAAAATTATTAACCCCTAACCTAATCCCCCTATACCGCCGCCAGCTATATTAATATTATTAACCCCTAATGTAAGCCACTTACACCGCCGCCATCTCTATTAAAATGATTAACCCCTTATTTAATCTACCTACCCCGCCGCCAGCTATATTATCTATATTAACCCTACGTATATTATAGTTAATATAGGTATTACATTATATATATTAACTATATTAACCCTAATTATATTAGGGTTAATATAGTTAATATAGTTACTATAGTATTTATATTAACTATATTAACTCTATCTAACCCTAACACCCCTAACTAAATTTATATTAAATTAATCTAATTCATTTATAAACTAAAATGTTCCTATTTAAATCAAAATACTTACCTATAAAATAAACTCTAAGATAGCTACAATATAATTAATAATTACATTGTAGCTATGTTAGGGTTAATATTTATTTTACAGGTAAATTGTTAATTATTTTAACTAGGTATAATAGCTATTAAATAGTTATTAACTATTTAATATCTACCTAGTTAAAATAATTACCCAATTACCTGTAAAATAAATCCTAACCTAAGTTACAAATACACCTACACTATCAATAAATTAAATAAACTACAAACATCTATCTAAAAATACAATTAAATTAACTAAACTAAATTACAAAAAAACAAACACTAAATTACAAAAAATAAAAAAAGATTACAAGATTTTTAAGCTAATTACACCTATTCTAAGCCCCCTAATAAAATAATAAACCCCCAAAATAAAAAAAATTCCCTGCCCTATTCTAAATTAAACAAATTTCAAAGCTCTTTACCTTACCAGCCCTTAAAAGGGCCTTTTGTGGGGCATGCCCCAAAGAATTCAGCTCTTTTGCATACAAATACAATACCCCCCCCCATTACAACCCACCACCCACATACCCCTATTCTAAAACCACCCAAACCCCCCTTAAAAAAGCCTAACACTACCCCCCTGAAGATCTCCCTACCTTGTCTTCACCACACCGGGCCGAACTCCTGATCCGATCCGGGCGATGTCTTCCTCCAAGCGGCAAAGAAGAATTCTTCCTCCGGCGATGTCTTCCTCCAAGCGGCAAAGAAGAATTCTTCCTCCGGCGACGTCTTCCTCCAAGCGGCAGCAAAGTCTTCATTCTTCCGGTGGCATCTTCAATCTTCTTTCTTCGCTCCGCCGCCGCGGAGCATCCATCCCGGCCGACTACTGAACTTGGAATGAGGTACCTTTAAATGACGTCATCCAAGATGGCGTCCGCCGAATTCCGATTGGCTGATAGGATTCTATCAGCCAATCGGAATTAAGTTAGAAAAATCTGATTGGCTGATTGAATCAGCCAATCAGATTCAAGTTCAATCCGATTGGCTGATCCAATCAGCCAATCAGATTGAGCTCGCATTCTATTGGCTGTTCCGATCAGCCAATAGAATGCGAGCTCAATCTGATTGGCTGTAGTCGGCCGGGATGGATGCTCCGCGGCGGCGGAGCGAAGAAAGAAGATTGAAGATGCCACCGGAAGAATGAAGACTTTGCTGCCGCTTGGAGGAAGACGTCGCCGGAGGAAGAATTCTTCTTTGCCGCTTGGAGGAAGACATCGCCCGGATCGGATCAGGAGTTCGGCCCGGTGTGGTGTAATCTTTTTTTATTTTTTGTAATTTAGTGTTTGGTTTTTTTTGTAATTTAGTTTAGTTAATTTAATTGTATTTTTAGATAGATGTTTGTAGTTTATTTAATTTATTGATAGTGTAGGTGTATTTGTAATTTAGGTTAGGATTTATTTTACAGGTAATTGGGTAATTATTTTAACTAGGTAGATATTAAATAGTTAATAACTATTTAATAGCTATTATACCTAGTTAAAATAATTAACAATTTACCTGTAAAATAAATATTAACCTTAACATAGCTACAATGTAATTATTAATTATATTGTAGCTATCTTAGGGTTTATTTTATAGGTAAGTATTTAGATTTAAATAGGAATATTTTAGTTTATAAATGAATTAGATTAATTTAATATAAATTTAGTTAGGGGTGTTAGGGTTAGATAGAGTTAATATAGTTAATATAAATACTATAGTAACTATATTAACTATATTAACCCTAATATAATTAGGGTTAATATAGTTAATATATATAATGTAATACCTATATTAACTATAATATACTTAGGGTTAATATAGATAATATAGCTGGTGGCGGGGTATGTAGATTAAATTAGGGGTTAATCATTTTAATAGAGATGGCGGCGGTGTAAGGGGCTTACATTGGGGGTTAATAATTTTAATATAGATGGCGGCGGTGTTAGGGGCTCACTTTAGGGGGTTATAGATATAATATAGCTGGCGGCGGGGTACGGGAGCGGCGGTTTAGGGGTTAATAACTTTATTAGGTTGCGGCGGGGTACGGGAGCGGCGGTTTAGGGGTTAATAGCTTTTTTATTGTTAGGATAGTGAGGGGGGATAGCGGATAGAGGGATAGACGTGTCGGGCTATGTTAGGGAGGCGTGTTAGACAGTGCGGGTGTTTTAGACTTTAGTCAGGTTTTATAGGCGCCGGCAGTTTCTAACGTGCCGCAAGTCACTGGCGACGCCAGAAATTTGTACTTACGCAGATTTCTGGACATCGCTGGTTTGTCAGACTTACGGCACGTTAGCATCTGACGGCGACTTATATGGGATAGCTCGAGTTGCGAGCTAAAACTGCGGGTGACGCCGGTTCCCTCGCTTGCGCCGCAAACTGCGATCTATATCGGATCGCGCCCATGGTGCTTAAAACTGATTTTATACCTCTCAGAGGTAGTGTTCCATAATGTGGTGAAAATCGGATTACCAATTAGATCTATGTGTCAAACACAATAGTGTGTAGTGAATCTCCGTATATCAGAGGTAGTGTGCATAAAAAGCCAATTACCTGTGTGTCAAAACTAAATTGCGTGTATAGTGAATCTCCATTACTAGGAGCTTGTTCTAAATGTTACTGTGGTCTTGTTATACTATGTATCTATAAATATGTGCACATGAATAAACTGTGTCTATTAATTTGTATGCCTTGTGAACTTTATGATAAATACCTGAAGATAACATTGCAGATGATTCCTTTGTTAGCAAAGTGGAATACAGAGAAAGCAAAGTTTTAAGGGAAACTGACCAAAGCCCTTTGGTTTAAAGCACTCCACCGCAGCGTTATATAGTTTATAACTGCTTCCCGTGAATATCTCTTTATGCAATGTATATAGAAACCCCTTACCGGACCTCCGATGGCTTTGTAACCTCCTTTCCTTCAATGATGGGTTATGGAAGGGTTGCTCTGTCAAATAAGGGCTTTTCGTTAATATGAAGCCTCTTTTTCTCTTCTTTCAGCGTCTTGTCAGTTGAAATTCCCGGCAACTACATTCTACCCAGTCACGTACATCTCAATCACACGTGACTCAGGAGGGCCAATCGGGAAACTGGACACAGGAGGATGATTCCTCCTCTCACTATGCGATGTCGATGATCCGTTCTTTAGGAGCCAATGTATACTCAATGGATTAGTAGTCTGTCAATACTATCTTCGATAATATCCTCTGTAATTTCTTTAATTTCTATATTTTGTCTATCTGTTTTTTTAGAGCCAATATCATAGTCCAACTCATCCCTCTCCAATTTTTTAGTTTTTCCTTGATTTATATTTACTCTTAACTCTCTTATATTCTTAATAATCAATTTCTGTTTATCTTTAAATCCTGGGTCCTCATAATATGGTTTTAATGTCTCTTTAAATTTGTTAACTTTTGTGGACAAAATCTCTAGAGTTCTGGTACGGGCTTTAATTATCACTCTCATTATGTCCAATGAAGCTTTCTCAAGAATACTAAACCATTCATTCTCATGGTCTTCCTCTAGATTAAATGTACAATTCTTTTCTCTTTTGTATAACATTTTTGTCCATCCTTGGTTTAAATAAGAATAAACGTATTTAAGCTGTTGGTGTGCTTTTCTTTTTTTCAGATTATATTTTTGCCAATGCTTAGTTAAAGGGACAAGAGACCTATTTTTTTTTTTTTTTCATGTGTCAGATAGAGCATACAATTTTAAACAACTTTCCAATTTACTTCTATTATCTCATTTGTTTCATTTTTGTGGTATCCTTTCTTGAAAAACATATCTAGGTAGTCTCAGTTGCAGCAATGCATTAGTAGGAGCTAGCTGCTGATTGGTGGAAGCACATATATGCTTCATTGGCTCGCCATCTAGTTCCCAGTAGTGCATTGCTGCACCTTTAATAAAGGATAGCTAGAGAAAGAAACATTTAATAATAGAAGTAAATTAGAAACTTTTTTAAAAATGTACTCTATGTTCTATACGAATAATGAAAGAAAATAAAATTGGGTTTCATATCCCTTTAAAATACAAACAAACACATATAAGCGTGTTGTGTGGTTTTCTTTTCTTTGGATATCAATTTCTCACATGCTTAATTAATGTTGAAAACAAATACAAATGTCCTAACTTAAAATTAAATTTAAAAAAGGATTAAAAACATATCAAACATGCCTGTACATAAAATATATCAGAAATACATTTATATTACTAAATTATAGGGCTTATCTCACATCTTTTATCCTCCTATGCATGACCATAATGCATTGATGTGAAAATGAAAGAGTGAGGTCCTGTTCAGATGAGAAGCTTGAGAGATATACAATCTGTGGTAGGGGCTGGACCTTCAAGGGGAAAGAGTAGCAGAGTGTATGAGAGTGGAAGGGATGCATCTTTAAAAAAGCCAGGCTGATGGTGGTAGGCCAAAGCTTCTATTTGGATTGGTTCAGGGACTGAAGCATATAGAATTTTATGGAGATATTGCTTGACTCTTCCAAGTCTTCTTGCTCTGTATGAGCTACACAAGGATAACTTAAGGCCACTGTCTCCACTTTGCAAGGGATTCGCAGGATAGATTAGGATGCATATATTTTTTTGTCCTCTGGTAATTTTAAGTCATACAAACAGTGGCGTCACTAGGGGGGTGTGGGCCGCACCCGGGTGACACCCTCCAGGGGGTGACACCACCAAAAAATTTTTTTTTATTTTTTTTATTTTATTAAAATTCAATGTAGAGATGCATAGATTTTTTGTATTAGAGGGGCCAGCATTTGTGAACATTAGTGGGACTGGAGAAGTTGTAGACACTTAATTTTTTTGCCCCTTGAGCCAGCACTGCAATTTCCACAAATAGTTTTCCCGGCTGCTTTAGCTTGTTTGTACTTTGCTCCTCCCCTGCCCAATTTCACTATGAATGTTGTGGGCATGCCGTGGGGCTTGCGAAGTTGTGCTGCTAGGCTAAACCTGCCTGCCTATCTGTGCTCACTGCTCAGTGACGTGTGGAGCAGTGGAGTCACTCACTGCTGTGCTGTCTCTCTAAACGGGAACCGGGAAATCGTGAGGGGGATGCCTGGCACCTGACCGCATGACTGTCTGAAACTGTCTCTAAAGTAAAGGAGCCACGTATGATGCCCACCAGACCGGTATGGTTACAGTACACTAAGTGCACACTGAAGAGGTAGGAGGGCGGGCGGGGATCTGGGGTTGGGCAGATTGCAGAGGAGATTGGCCATAAGAAGCGGCAGGCACTGACAGACTTGGAGCAGAGTCAGAGAGCAGAATTTTCATAGTTCATGCGCCTAAACCTTTTCTTTAGTGATTTATTTTAGAGTGCTCTGTTTATCTTTCATTTGATGCTCTTCTGAGCCAGGGAGCAGCTCTAGTAGGCATGAGCTTTATAATTAATGCAGTTTACATATTTTGTATGTGTGTGTCTGAGTTTTTGTGTGTATGTGTCTGAGTGTTTTTGTGTGTGTGCCAGAGCGTTTTTGTGTGTGTGTGTGTGTGTCTGAGTGTTTTTGTGTGTGTGTGTCTGAGTGTTTTTGTGTGTGTATGTCTGAGTATGTGTGTGTGTGTGTGTCTGAGTGTTTTTGTGTGTGTGTGTGTGTGTGTGTATGTGTGTCTGAGTGTTTTTGTGTGTGTGTGTGTCTGAGTGTTTTTGTGTGTGTGCCAGAGTGTTTTTTTGTGTGTGTGTGTATGTGTGTGTCTGAGTGTTTTTGTGTGTGTATGTCTGAGTGTTTGTGTGTGTGTGTGTCTGAGTGTTTTTGTGTGTGTGTGTCAGAGTGTTTTTGTGTGTGTGTGCCAGAGTGTTTTTGTGTGTGTGCCAGAGTGTTTTTGTGTGTGTGTGTCTAAGTGTTTTTGTGTGTGTGTCAGAGTGTTTTTGTGTGTGTGTGTGCCAGAGTGTTTTTGTGTGTGTGTGTTTTTGTGTGTGTGTTTGTGTGTGTGTGTCTGAGTGTGTTTTTGAGTGTTTGTGTGTGCATCTGAGTGTGTCTGAGTGTTTGTATGTGTGTGTTTTTGTGTTTGTGTGTGTCTGCTTTCTGGGGGGAGGGGGTTGACACCATAACTTACCGCACCGGGTGACACCAACCCTAGTGACGCCACTGCAAGGATTTATTAGCAGAATTTCTAAATACGGTAGTAACATACTGAGATGCTTCCTGGTGCCCCCAAGGACATTTAATTCCCTTGATCTATAAGGGATATTATGGTTTTTAAAGGGTCTTTAATACATATAGACCAATAATCAATGTCCTTAAAGTCATAGATAGAGACCCATGGGGAGCTCTAGACACCCCAAGATCATAGAAACAGTTTTGATGGTATAATGTGTTTGCCCATATATCTTTCCATAGTATTTGCTTAATTGCATCCCACAAATGAATTCCTTTAGAATATATTTTCCCATATCCTCTTTTGGAGATATATTCAAAGAATCAACCACCCTTACAATAAAAGGTCATGCACACCCTTTCACCTCATCATTTATTTGTTATATTAAGGTCTCCTGGTGGGAATGTATATCCCTCTCTATGTTTCAGATGTTTTTCTGGAAAGGAGTTTTCTTACTCTATCTTATTTAAATTTGAGAGAATTACCAGTTTTTCTTTTTTTTAATTCATAATTGATAAATATCAATGGTGTGAAAAACATCTGCTTCCACCAAATGATACCATTTACTAATAATATTACATTTTAAAAGAATATGACGTGACTCTAGAGTTAGTGAGGCCTCTCTTATGTTTCATTGTTATCACCCATTAAACATGTTGCTGTACTGTATATCTGGTTGTGTACAAGACTTTCCCCTCTTCTTTCTTTCTTTGAATAATAATGTAAGTTTTGTTTCATTGCACCAATTCTCCCAATAATGTGTGTAAAAGGGAAAGAAAAAGAGGAGATAAAAAATAAAGATTGTGTGATGAGAGAGATAGAAAGAGGTAGAGAGAGACACTGGACAGAGAGGAGAGAGATAGCAGATAGGGAGCCTAGGAAGTAATTGCCGATGACCAGGCTTAGGGCTTGATTACAGTTGGAGCACAACACTCCCGTGTGCTCGCATTGGGGCAAAAATTTGCCTTTTTCGTAAGCACCCGAAAACTACTCATATTACAAGTGTATACAGGGCCGCCATCAGGGGGTGACAGGGGTGACTCCTGTCAGGGGCCCAATGGGCCAGGGGGGGCCCATGAGGCAAGAACTAAAAAAAAAATTTTTTTTTTTTTTTTTACATTTTGGCAGCCGCCAGTGGGTACTACAGCAGAGTGCTAATTGAGCATGTCATTACAATTTTGAATTCACAGAATTATTTTTGTTTGCACATTTACAAATATGATTCTTTAAAAAAGTGATCTCTTAATGTCTGCAATTTTTTTATCATGCATGTCACACACTGTTGATTTAGGGGATGCAAGGTGCATAAATGTTTCCTCCTGTGAGTGTTTCTGTGGGTGTCTGTGTTTATGTCTTTGTGCTTTGGTTTGTGTCTCTATGAGTATGTATGTATTTTTTTTCTGTGGGTCTCTCTGTGAGGGTGGGTGTGTATGTCTTTGTGCATTTTCTGTGGATGTCTGTGAGGGTGTGTGCATATGTCTTTGAGCTTTCTCTATGGGTGTCTCTGTGAGGGTGTGTGTATGTTTGTCTTTCTGTATTTTCTCTGGATGCCACTGTGAGGGTGAGTGTGTATGTCTGTGTTTTCTGTGGATGTCTCTGTGAGGGTGTGTGTTTTCTGTGGGTGTCTCTATGAGGGTGTGTGTATGTCTTTGTGTGTTTTCTGTGGATGTCTCTCTGTGTGTGTATGTCTTTGTGTGTTTTCTGAGGCTGTCTCTGTCGGTGTTTTCTTGGGTGTATGTGCAGGTTTGAGTTTGTGTGTGTGTGTGTGTCCATTGTCTTTTACTTTTTAGGACATTTTGACCTTACTACTGATTATTCACATCTTTCTACAGACTTTGGGACTAACGAGACCTTTCCAGAAGTCACCAATCCACCATTTAACCTTTAAATTATTGTTTAGGCAGTTCAGGGCCCTTCTTTTCAGCCACTGCATGCTGTTGTCATCATTTAGTTGGCATCTTCCTTTACAAAAAGATAATCAGAACTCCATATTTTGTTTTCTAAATCTCATTTTTTTTCCCCACAAAACTGTAGTTTACCTCATTACTTGTCAGGTCAATGTAAACAAGTGCTGACTGCTGAGTGTCTGTTTGGGTGTCTGTGTCGGAGTGTGTTTGTGTGTTTCTTTGCATGTCTTCTAAAGTGTCTATATGTGAATCCTTATGTGTGAGTGTGTGTGTGTGTTTGAGTGTATGAGTGTGTCTGTGTGTGTGTGTATGTTACTACCCTTACAACATTTCCAAGTTTAAATAGACACTTAAGAATAAAGTGCATATACGTTTTAGTCACTTGGTCAAAAATTGCACAGGTCAAAGGAGGGGGGGGGGGGGGGGGGCCTGATCAATGGTTAAGTCAGGGGCCCCAAAATTTTTAGTGGCGGCCCTGAGTGTATATATAAATGCAGTCACAAGGTCGCGATCTTGTTTTGCTCATTGGTAAACACCGCAAACTCAGATCTCTGGTTAAAGGGACACTTCTTTCGTGATTCAGATACAACATGCAATTTTAAGCAACTTTCTAATTTACCCCTATTATAAAATTTTCTTTATTCTATTGGTCTCTTTATTTGAAATGCAAGAATGTAAGTTTAGATGCCGGCCCATTTTGTGTGAACAACCTGGGTTGTCCTTGCTGATTGGTGGATAAATTCATCCACCAATAAAAAAGTGCTGTCCAGAGTCTGAAACAAGAAAAAAGTTTAGATGCCTTCTTTTTCCAATAAAGATAGCAAGAGAACGAATAAAAATTGATAATAGGAGTAAATTAGAAAGTTGCTTAAAATTGCATGCTTTATCTGAATCACAAAATAAAAAAATTGGGTTCAGTGTCCCTTTAAGGGAAAAAAAATGCACAAAACACCTCAAAAATACATTATCAGTCTAATAAAAATAGTTTTATAAAAACAGGTTTTTGATCATTGGGACCAAAGAGTTTTAGGATTACTATTGGGATAAAATTGTGACAAAAAGAACAATACCTTTCAGTGGAGAGGTGAGTGAAATATATATGATCCAACGAATAAATCTTAAAATATTTTGTTTTTGCAGCTAAATTGCAGTATTGATGTAGCACAGTCAAATGACTGTATTGTGATTATTTAATAAAGTCTACATTGTAAATAAATATATTCAGTCAAGAATTAAACCTACAGTAGCACTCATCCAAGTATTCAATTAGACACAGCCTAAGGCGTCTTGTGACTCTGTCCTCAGATATAGAACTTGTTCAAAGGTTAGCAATAAATAACTACTTTTCACATTTCATCTTAACGGGTGAAAACATGCAAAGAGATACCACTGGTAGTCAAGGAAAAAAAGGCAGGAACTCCCATGTGAATCATTGACAGGAATTTTAAGTTAGTAAAGAAAATAAGATGCCCATCAGGAAAGACTTGCAGTCTCCCTGAGCCCAAGGTAAAGGTGAGCAGCCGGCACAATGGAGGAAGATGGAAAAGGGCAGCAAAAGCCCAAAGGTTAGTATATTATTAGTAAGAGCTGCCACGCCAGTCTTACAGGGTATATATAGCCTGTGGATCCTATACAAAATATTTTATTTTTTACTATGGGCTACAAGTCACTGGAATCAACATATATTTTCAATTTTGCATTAGATTTGAAGAATGCATTTGAAACTCAACTTCTATACCTCGTCAACTGGAATAACTCAACAAAGATTTTTATGCAGAGTGGTCCATAGTCAGTTTGTGCCTAAGTGTCAAAGCAGCAAAATGCTTAGCAAACTGGACTAGATTGTATGCAAAAGTGAGGACATCTTTTTCATGAATGTTACTAATAGCTAATGTGCGCCTTCAGTTTTATAAAGCAAAAGCTGATCTTGGTAATGTGCTATTCTGTAGGAAGATGATGTGCACTTTATTAGTCTTATACAAATAAACAAGTTCATATTTATTTTATTTCAACTTAAAGAAACTCCAAAATTGTTAAGATGATGCGCACTTTATTAGTCTTATACAAATGAACATATATATATTTTTTTTATTTAAAACGTAAAAAGACTCCAAAAATAATAATTATTTAAAGGCACATACTTCTTAATTTGTATATACAACATGTAAATACTGTAAATATCACAGCAAATTTATTTGTTTCCTTAAAAAAAGAGTCAAGTGAAAGATGTTTAACTTTTGGGTGAAACTAACATGAAATACATGATTTTTGTAAAGAAAAAAAAAGAAAATAAACAAAGCTCTGTAATGCATTTCATTCATTTTATTGAACAAGTTGATTACCTTTGTAATTATGAATCCTAACAGTAAAAACACTATTCTTCCACGTCATCATCAATAGTAAAACGGCTATAGTTATAATCAAACTATATAAATGTACAATTTTAGAATAGACATATTTCAATTCATAAACTAGGAACCATGAGCAACGTGACTATGAGATTAAAGATAGCTAAGAGGCAAGGGACAAAAAAGTACCTTAATATAATTCAGTGTTTAATTCAGATTTCTTAATCAATTCTAGCTGCAAAACTGACTGTTATAAATTATTTATATGCTCTAAAGTGCTTTTTTTATGGATCTTCAGCTGATTTTGTAAAATATTACACAGTCCCAATTCTTCCTTAAATAGAGTTTTTATCATTGCTCAATTGTAATCATATTTGGCAGAAAATGATCCAATATGTATCTTGATCTTCAGAAAAACATGCTTGGCAAACGTAGTTTAATGAATCTACAAACTGATATGTTTGATATTTGTAAATGACATATAAATAACTGATTTAAAGGGACACTAAACCCAATTTTTTTTCTTTCACGGTTCAGATAGAGCATGCAACTTTCTAATTTACTCCTATTATCATTTTTTTCTTCGTTCACTTGCTACCTTTATTTAAAAAGCAAGAATGTGATGCATAAGAGCCAGCCCATTTTTGGTTGAGAACCTGGGTTATGCTTGCTTATTGGTGGGTAAATGTAAGCCTCCAATAAGCAAGCGCTATCCATGGTGCTGAACCTAAAATGGGCTGGCTGCTAAGTTTTACATTCCTGCTTTTAAAATAAAGATAGCAAGAGAACGAAGAAAAATTGATAATAGGAGTAAATTAGAAAGTTGTTTGAAATTTCATGCTCTATCTGAATCATGAAAGAAAGAATTTGGGTTCAGTGTCCCTTTAACTATTATTGAGAAAACTCATTAAAACATATTCTTTGGGACAGGGTAAAAAAATGCATATTCCTTCTGCTGTGGAAAGAAAATGAGAGTGAAAAAATCAGCAAAGGGACAGTGCACTGTAAAATGTGTTTCCTCAAAAAGTGTTCCAAATGACTTGTTATACCAGTTGTACATGTAGGGGATATTGCTCCTTTGTGTTTATTTTGAATTTTAAATAGCTGTTTTTGTTCATTAAAACCATCACCTATTGTTCTTAAGGACAACCCCCATTTAAATATGCTGACCCTGGAGAAAGATCAGATCTGCTCATGTTATCTTTCTCTATATACACAAACCCCCGAAAAAGAATTTAAATGCTAATCATGGGGGTTCAATGAGCAAAACCAGATATTTCAGATACAAAAATCTCGCCCACCCCACTGGGAAGTTAGTTTATGTTAACATCTCCTGTTTACACTGTTTTTTTATATATAATACAGCAGTATTCATATTTTCGGTATAGGTGGTGGCTTCAACGGCCAAAAACAGCTACTTCAAATTACCAAATAAAGGTAAAGGATCTCACTCCAGTGAGTAAAATGGATCATTGGATACGCCTTAAAGGGGAGAAAAGTTTACAATACACTGTTCCTTTAAGATTGAAAATGAAGACTTGAGGGACAGTTTAGAAACACTCTAACATTATAGAATGTCCCTCTGCAGGATATTAGGAGGGCTTGGAAATGTATCATTTGTTTTTCATAAAAGTAAAGGCACAGAACATCAGCAGAGGCACAAAAGGTTGTTTTGTGTCCTCATCATTAACAGTTATGCACTAAATGCAATTCTAATACAGACCACTTATGTGTTCGTATGGAGCTGACAGCCCATGTAGTTGTAAATGTTTTGCAGATGTTATCTTCAACATAATTAACTCGCCTCAAGTGTTTCCCTTTAGTAGACAGGATTAGGGATATAGGAGACTGATAAGCATGACATTACCAGAGCCCAGTTGAGAGAATTGTGTTGCTAATGCTATGTTCCTGCATGTAGATTAATAAAGCGCACCCGTGGGACCATACCACTGTCAGATTATCATTCCTCTGGACACAGTCTGTAAACAAGCTTTAAAGTAATCATATAATTACATCTCTACGGGAACAGAACATGTGTATTGCCACAGGACACACAAAAATATATTAAATAGTTCATAAGTTTAGTCAGTACAGAGAAGTTGAATAAGTGCAGAATAACTGATTGTTAGCACAAATGTAGAATCAATGATGTAATAGAATTCAGTGATTATAGGGGATGACATTTCTACTGCAGCCCATATCTGTGTCTTGGGTTTATAATTTTTAATTGTATGAATGAATAGTCTAAACAAAGATTGTAAAATTATGTTTTCTGTGTCTCCAAAACAATATGACAAAGACCTTACTCAATATAATAATGGTAACCAACCTTTTCAACCAAAGAGCCACAATTGCGTTTTTACCAGTTGGAAGGCTATTTTGTAAACTTTAGAAAAACGTTTAATCTAAGAAATCATCAAAGAACTGACAAATGCATAACTGGTTCACACACAATATTAGCTTTGGAGATAAGAAGGGTTAGACAACATACATTGCAGGACCACATTTTGGCTCCTGGATTTTTGGTTGGACAAGCTTTACAATAAGATCATTCTTGAGCTATACTCATGATGATTTCAAAGTAATTTTCAGAAGAGTCTGGTTGAGGGGAGTTAAGCAGCTTTAGAGAATATCATAAATTGATGATCATTAGAGTTCTCTAGGAAACTACATCTTGTATACTACTTTGCATTTTAGTGGAGCATACTTTGCATTTATCATAAAACCTAATTGCGATATAGAGTATAATTACAGAGTTAAAAAATAATTAGCAAAATATACTTCCATAAACAATAAAGAGAGTAAAAGGTCCTACCCCTGAGTTACTATCTAATGTATAACATTTTTATGCATGGTGCTGTGAAGGGCAGGTGAGTTTACAGGTTAAAGGAAGTAAAACAGAAACAGCTAAGAGAGAAGGTGAGGGATCTGAAGAAGACAACCTAGGAAATAGGTTAATGTAAGCTATATGAATCCATGAAAGGGTGCACTTGAAACTCTTAAAGCTTAAAGGGACTGTAAAGTCATAATTAGACATTCATGATTTAGACAGAACATACAATTTTAAACAGCTTTCCAATTTACTTCTATAATTGAATTTGCTTCCTTCTCTTGTTATCCTTTGCTGGAAGGTTTATCTAGGAAAGCTCGGGAGCAGCAAAGAACCTAGGTTCTAGCTGCTGATTGGTGGCTGCATATATATATGCTGATTGTCATTGGCTCACCCATGTGTTCCGTTAGAAACAAGTAGTGCATTGCTGCCCCAACAAAGCATACCAAGAGAATGAAGCAAATTTGATAATAGAGGTAAATTGTAAAGTTGTTTAAAATGGTATGTTCTACATAAATCGTGAAAGAAAAATGTTGGGTTTCATGTCCCTTTAAGGCAAGGAATTCCTGTAAATAGGTACAGTTTTAGAAAAGTCTGGCAAATGGTGATAATTGCCAAAATAATAAATGTATCTATCTTATTGTAAATCAGTGATCTCCGGACTTCTCTTGAGGTTGTATAACTCTTCCATATATCTCTGGTTGTGAAAAATATATGAAGAAAATATGAGATAAAATTGGTTTTGTGAGAGATTTTCAAAAAACGATGTAGTTCTAAAATACCAAAGGAGCATATTCTTTACACAATATATAAGTTATTGTTCTGTGTTCATAAAGAAATATGCCCATATATGGGGATTTGTGTCATAGTTATTTTTAGAGACATACGAGTGGCATAAAATTGTTAGAAACACTACTCAATCATCAGTGTCATCAAAAAAGTAAATATAGTAAATATTAGAATAT